>NW_024038435.1:0-64806 GCF_016077235.1 Cyprinodon tularosa | reverse complement strand
AAAAAAACAAATGACCCCAGATGTTTGCAGTAAATTAGGTGAAGCTCTAGGCAGTGTCAGAGATGGCTTCTGGTTGGAGGACCAAGGGCCAGCCTTATTTGAATAAATTAAATACAAGAGGATAAAGCTTTCTACATAGAAGTAAAAAATCAGATTTGCCCTTGCAACTCTCCAAAGATGTCTTTGTACGTCTTTGCTTTATTTTCTTCTCTCCATTTATGTCAGGTAAATTGAATGTATGTCTCCGTTGTTCTGCAGTTTCTGGTGTAGGTTTGTGCATTGTCTTATTTCTAAGTGTATGCATTGTCTTATATTGGATTAAACTCTGTAATTCTGTGACGTCAACACGCCTTGCTGATTTTCATAGTGACCACACGCAGCTCGCCGAGTGGACCTGGGAAAGGAAGAATGAAAAGCCTACCTTTTTCCAAAGTTAACTATTTTAGAATATTTTCTTCCTTAACATACCCCAGATTTCAAACCAAAATTCATCCTGTGAAAGTCTTAAACACAATTATTATAACACCATGGTTGAAAAAAAAAGACATACACTATATTGCCAAAAGTATTTGCTCACCTGCCTTGACTCACATATGAGCTTAAGTGACATCCCGTTCCTAATCCATAGGGTTCAATATGACGTCGGTCCACCCTTTGCAGCTAGAACAGCTTCAACTCTTCTGGGAAGGCTGTCCACAAGGTTTAGGAGTGTGTTTATGGGAATTTTTGACCATTCTTCCAGAAGCGCATTTGTGAGGTCGCACACTGATGTTGGACGAGAAGGCCTGGCTCTCAGTCTCCGCTCTAATTCATCCCAAAGGTGTTCTATCGGGTTGAGGTCAGGACTCTGTGCAGGCCAGTCAAGTTCATCCACACCAGACTCTGTCATCCATGTCTTTATGGACCTTGCTTTGTGCACTGGTGCACAGTCATGTTGGAAGAGGAAGGGGCCAGCTCCAAACTGTTCCCACAAAGTTGGGAGCATGGAATTGTCCAAAATGTCTTGGTATGCTGAAGCATTCAGAGTTCCTTTCACTGGAACTAAGGGGCCAAGCCCAGCTCCTGAAAAACAACCTCACACCATAATCCCCCCTCCACCAAACTTTACACTTGGCACAATGCAGTCAGACAAGTACCGTTCTCCTGGCAACCGCCAAACCCAGACCCGTCCATCAGATTGCCAGATGGAGAAGCGCGATTCGTCACTCCAGAGAACGCGTCTCCACTGCTCTAGAGTCCAGTGGCGGCGTGCTTTACACCACCGCATCCGACGCTTTGCATTGCACTTGGTGATGTATGGCTTGGATGCAGCTGCTCGACCATGGAAACCCATTCCATGAAGCTCTCTGCGCACTGTTCTTGAGCTAATCTGAAGGCCACATGAAGTTTGGAGGTCTGTAGTGATTGACTCTGCAGAAAGTTGGCGACCTCTTCGCACTATGCGCGTCAGCATCCGCTGACCCCGCTCCGTCAGTTTACGTGGCCTACCACTTCGTGGCTGAGTTGCTGTCGTTCCCAAACACTTCCATTTTCTTATAATACAGCTGACAGTTGACTGTGGAATATTTAGGAGCGAGGAAATGGATTTGTTGCACAGGTGGCATCCTATCACAGTTCCACGCTGGAATTCACTGAGCTCCTGAGAGCGACCCATTCTTTCACAAATGTTTGTAAAAACAGTCTGCATGCCTAGGTGCTTGAATTTATACACCTGTGGCCATGGAAGTGATTGGAACACCTGATTCCAATAATTTGGATGGGTGAGCAAATACTTTTGGCAATATAGTGTAATTATCCAATAGTTCTAATATTGTTCAGTTTTAAGTGAACCTGTTTAAAAAACTCCATATTATACACACAACCGTATTTCATTATAGCCCACTGTTATTAAATGGCTACCTAGACCCCCTGTAGGAAAACCCAAAAACCGTTCATGTGGTCATGTAATATGCAAAATGGGCTGCACACGAAGATCGTCCTACAAGAAACAAAGTCATTCATTATTGTTTCAACATGTCCTACATTAACAGTGTAGAAAACACTGTCAAGCAGAAAAAAAAAACATCGATATGTTCTCGTTTTTGTTCTCTTGTTCCACTCATTGAGGGTGTTCCCTCCTGTGTCAGGAAACCTAGAAATTGAAGTGATTGTTAATGTTACAATATTATAAAAAAAACAATTGGATCATTCCAGTGCTCCAGCCTGGAACTGATGCCACACATTTCTCCCGCTGAGAAAGTAAAAACATCTGTAAATCTGTTATTTTGTACTTTTCATTTCAACACAAAACACAGTTCTAAAAGTAATTCAGATCAAAATCCAAGAATCCTGAAAGTGTGAGCTGGAAATGTCAGCGCTAACAGAACTGAAGCACTCCCAAAATGCAAATGGCGGGGTCAATCAGTCCCCCTGCTGTGAAACACAACTTGTAACCAAAATGGAGACACCTCTGTCCCACAGAAGCACATTTTAACAGAAAGTTAGTAATACAACATCCAGCAAAAACATTTGACAATATTTCATAACACAATCTTGAAACACAAATCACTTCCGCACAATCTCAGCACAATTCAGACACAGACAGACGAATAGACAGCAGCGCGTGGTGGAACATATAACGGGGGAAGACAAACACAGTCAGTTCAGTCAAGAAAAGACAGAAAAGAAAAGAAAATGTCAGGTGCCGGCTAAAAGAATGTATGACGCATCTTTTAATTTTCCAATTTCACTTTTACAAATCCCTTTTATTCTCATTTCAACTTCTCAGTCCTTCAAGGTGATTCAACCTGCTATCAGTCCTTTAAGGTGATTCAACCTGCTAAATTAATTATTCTCAGTCCATTATGCTCTTTAGCAACTCGCTTCAGAGTCCCAGAGAAGGCGATATATCCTCTAACAGACTTCTACTTACGGCAACTCTCAGTCCTTTTCTTTCAACGAGTGATACAACTCGGTCCAATTAACCCGCTATTAGTCCTTATTCCATGAGTGATACAACTCGATCCAATTAACCCAAATAATTATAAGTCCACTGGAGATGAGTCGAAATCTCCGGCTGATACAAGCCAAAGCTAACCAATACACAACCACCCGAAATTCTTTTTTAGAGGCACAGGCATGGGTCCTCAGGGTTAAAGAATATAATAAAAAAACCCAGCTTAAATCAGAGTTAACGTAAAGGCTCTGTTTGAACTAGCCACAGTTCCCTGTAATGTGTATTTATTCAAATCCTTAAACAACCGACTCTTTTAGGAGGGATTCTATCTACCTCTGCAGCTTCTGAATTCTGTGAGGACGCACACAGCAAATCAGCCCCGGTCCAACCACACGGCGCTTCAGACAACTGAAAAATAAAAAATAATCAAATACTGTCTTACCACACCGAAGCTTCGGGCCGAAACGGATCAATCAGGACCAAACAGCCGCCCGCCGAGATTCCAGAACCGGCACGAGCCCCCAATTGTAAAGGAAGAAAATATTCTAAAATAGTTAACTTTGGAAAAAGGTTGGCTTTTCATTCTTCCTTTCCCAGGTCCACTCGGCGAGCTGCGTGTTGCCGCAAGGAAAACCAGCATTGCGTGTTGACATCACAGAATTACAGAGTTTAATCCAATATAAGACAATGCATAAACTTAGAAATAAGACAATGCACAAACCTACACCAGAAACTGCAGAACAACGGAGACATACATTCAATTACCTGACATAAATGGAGAGAAGAAAAAAAAGCAAAGACGTACAAAGACATCTTTGGAGAGTTACAAGAGCAAATCTGATTTGTTACTTCTATGTAGAAAGCTTTATCCTCTTGTATTTAATTTATTCACATTGGGCTGGCTTTTGCTCCTCCAACCAGGTATCTCTGACACTCAGAAAAACTTAGAGCTCCCCCTATTTACTGCCGGGCCTCCCGGAATTCTAAGGTCATCTGGCTAACGAAAACATGAGATAAGACCTCACAGAATAGCTGTTGGAATGTTGGGCCTCTTTCCTGATTCAGTTTTACACCATCCCAGATGTTTATTCTGGAAGACTTTTGACCTTCTGTAAACCAGGGAGAAATCTCTCCTCCAGGCTCAAATAATGTTCGCCCCCCAGGAGATACTCATTTTATGGCCTGGTGCTTTAAATACTTACCCCTCAATAGTTTAGTTTTAAATCATTAACACAACCTTGTTCAAAATTAAGATATATGGTCAAAATGAGAGTGTTCAACATACCTTTTACACATGGCATAAGAATAACTGTATTAAAAACAAAAGTTCAACAAAAGTTACTTGATAAATAAAGCAGCGACGCTACGGTCAAGCTACTGGAAAATGTAGTTAAACTAATAGCTTCGCTACATGTAGCAGCGCTACTGCCCATCACTGGAAACTATGTAATGATAATGATAATAATAAATAATAACAACACACAAAAGCAGTATAACAATACGCCTGTTATTATCAGAGTAAGATGTTGAGCCTGTAGAATGATAATCCCTATGGTCTAATGTGATAAAAAAGCGATAAAAAAATAAAAAAAACATTTAAGGCAACAATAATAAACCCGGCCACAACTGGGACAGAACCCGCAACCCGTTGACTCGCAGCTACTCAGCTTACCCTCTACGCTATCAGCTCGCAACGCGTGACACCCCTCGCAGTCTGCTTATTGACCAGACTGGGAGGGGTGTCACATATTTTACGGCAAGAAAGTAACACACAAAAACAGTATCACAATATGCCTGTTATTATCAGAGTAAGATGTTGAGGCAGTAGAATGATAATCCCTATGATCTAATGTAATAAAAAACGGTGTGGTAGCGACAGGTGGCTGCTTTTTTTTTATTACAGACCAAGCACAGAAACTCTCGATTATCTTAATGAGGAATCAACTTTGGATATGATTTTAATTTCAACATCACCAGCCGCAGCACTGTCTCTGTTGCCTTTCTCTGGTTGCGCCTCAGTCCGTATCCCCGGCTCCAACTTAATTAATTTTATTTTTCATTAAATAATAGAGATGCAAATAAATAGAAATAAACAGTTCTCAGATAAGATCGGAGGTGTATCTATAACTACGCAACCAATTTCATAAAATAAGATTATGCAGTCTATGTTGAATTAATTCATTAACTTTATTTTAATCAAAAACAAAATAAAATAGCACAATATCACACCAAGATCCCCAATAAACCTGCTTTTCAGTTGACTGCAGGCCCACAAACGTCACTGTTAGCACGGCAGAGCTCCCAAGCGCCACCTGGTGGTTATCCGGGTACATTGCAGTTCTTTTTGAAATAAAAAAACTGGCCTCAGGAAATACATCGTGATTCACGTGGGAATCACACGGGAATCATGCAGCAAACCGTCCATTTCCAACCAGCGCCCACTGTAGTATTTCACTTTGACAATCATCTGTAGATTCACTTGGTGATCCTTTTCAGGATCACAGGGGGAAAAAGATGAAGTAAATTAATCTGCACCAATGATTAGAATATATTGGATACATGTTTTATATATTGAATAAATGTTTTACATTAAATACATTTATGTTATACAGGTCACAGAGTCCAAAAGAGTGTGCTCCACCAAATGTGGAGAGATAGAGAGCAGTGTGTGTGTGTAAGCTCTCTGCAGCTGCAGCTTTGAGCGTAGCCTTGACGTCTGAGAGATAAGACCAGGGTGGGAAAACACTGAGAATAAGCGGGGGAACAGAAACATTGAACGGAGTCCAAGGCCATTTCAGGCTTTGATAAAACCAGGGTGCAGAAATGAGACCTGTTTGTAAGACAGACGCATTGAGAATGGGTTGTTCAGCGTTGCACAGCTCAGCTGAACTAATTGTAATATATTGAGTTGTCATCTCCAAAGCATGCGGTGTGGTACTGGTCACACAAAAAGTGAGGCTTTTACTGGGACTTTGAGTTTTAAACTTATGCTGACCTTTTTTTGATGTAATGTTATGATCGTAAGTCACACTGGATGAAAACATTGTTTTGACATATTGATGATTAAGACTATGCTGTGTTTTTGATTTAACTGCACTAAATGTCATCATGATCTACAAGAAATGTCACTATGACTTGTGAAGAAAAAGCTTTCATAGATCAAAGAAAGGCTTCAATTAAAAATATAAAATATGGTTTGAAGGTGGGTCTTCCACCAAGATGAAAGAGCCCCAAGCCCCAGGAGTGAATAAAAGAGAGCCCTTTTCTGCATGTAAGTCAGTTGCTCACCGGTGAACAGCTCATGTGTGTTCTGTAAATAAAATTCTCCGGACCTGGACCCAGTTGCCTCTGCCTAATTTTTGATCAGTGTCTGAAGACTTTTCTACAGCTTTTTTAAGAACTTTGAATTTTTATAAGACTTAGCTTCAATTTTAAGTCGTTGGGAGAACAGTTTCCACGACAAGTACCATCAGCCCGCCTGTCCAACGTTAGATGTCAATGTGCTCAAAGGAGGGCAAGGAGAGCCATTATCCAGTCGTCCTAGATCCAGGCCCAGAAAGCTAATCGCCGGCGTGTTCCAGCCCTGTGTTACCAACGTGGAGACAGGGTCTGGCTCTCTACCAAGCACCTACCTTTAAAGGTGGACTGCAAGAAGTTGGCACCCCATTTCATTGGACCCTTCCCCATTTCCAAGGTGGTCAATCCAGTGGCTGTCCGTCTTCGCCTCCCTCAGACGATGAGGATTTACCCCACATTCCATGTCTTCCACGTCCAAGAGAGTAAAGATTCATTTAACTAAAGGTTTTTGGTTATTGATTAAGCAAATCATTTAATGATACATTATTTGCAGAAATAATGTTTTATTCACCTCATGGATTTGCATTGTGAATTGGTCTGAAAACATTCCAACTTCTCTAAATCAGTTAAAAGCTAATTAGATCATATCCCAAATTCTTCCAGATAAACTTTGGTTTCAAAAACAAAATCCATCTTAAACTGTAATATGGTTTTCAAGCGTGTTCCCCTTCCTCTTTGTACATAGTACTTTAGTTTAGTTTAGTTGAGTTTTACTAGACTTACTAGAGAGTGTTAAACTGAAATATGTTTGACTTGGAGCTGAATGATTTTTGTTAATAAACTCTTATATTTTGAACAGAAGTTGTGGTGAATTTATTCAATGTGTGTGCAGAATTCACTGTTTGACCATGATTAGTGCTCGAATCACTCTTTCATCTATTGTTCTAACACACAGTTAGTAGGACTGTGTGTCATAAACAATATATAACAGCTGAAATAATATCTGATTAAATAAGATATTTCCTACCCCTACCGGGGAGGGCAATGAAGATCTTAAAGTATCAGAAATATAAATTCCCAGCTGGCTGGGAATAGAATTGAAATGAAGATAAAATCACAACAAGATGTATAAAACTCTGCTCACTGCAGAACCAACAGCACAGGAAAAAATGCTTCAGAGTCACCCCCCGAACTCGGCGAACCCCTGGACCAACAGGCTTGCCTTAAAGTTTTCTCCATAAGGTAAACCACAAAAATTTAAAATTCAAATTCTAAAATAAGCCTGGTGGCTCGTTTTATATTGTAATAAAACTAGAAAGAAACAAAAACAGGAACCCCAAGTTATGTCTGCTAATCTAAAGACTTACCAGTACACTTTATTCTAAATAACAAGAAAAAAAGAAATAAAAATCAAATAAATACATTCATTATCAGCAGCCCTTATTTAACTAGGCCACCCAGCTATGTTTAATACCATAACCTATCTTTTGTCAATCAAAATTTTTAAAGTGGACCTGTTACCGTTCACTTTAGACTACTTTTGGTAAGATGTTCTTGAAGACACCTTATTTATTTATCAGCTTATAGCTTGTTACTATGACTTGACATCAGTTTACGGCTGCACTACCTTACATACTTATATACCTTATATACTTATATAAGTATATAACTTATAATAATCCCAGAGGGAAATTGATTTTGTTACACGCTCCAGTTACAGTTTTATATATATATATATATATATATATATATATATATATATATATATATATATATATATATATATATATATATATATATATATATATATATATATATATATATATATATGTATACATATATATATATACACATTCAACTACACAATATAATAAAGATAAAAAAAATAAGAATAAAAAGAGATAAAATATATACTAAGGCTGGGCAAGTTAATTCGTTATTATCACGTTAACTCATCAATCAATTAACGCCGACAATTATTTTATCTCGTTTTAACACAGTTTTTATTATTTCTTTTATTACTGTAAAAGTCTGTTTCTCCCAGGCTTTTATTTGGTAAAACTAAGAGTACCGGAACCGAAAGTACAGGAACAGAAAAAGAAAAGAAATTGGTGGATAAACAAACCAACAAACAAAAGGGTACGGCACTTTTAGACGGCGCAGTCGACAGTAAAGTTATTTGTAATCACTGCTAGGGTGGCCAGATATCCGGCTTTAGGGCGGACAGTCCGGATTTTCATTGCACTGTCCGGCGTCCGGCGCCGCATCCAGCCGGACGTGTATTTGCCCTCCTTTACCCACAGATTTCACATTCTCCGTCAGTGCTCCGCTCCGCTCAAGTACGTCGTGCGGAGTACTTGTCTGTCATGTAAATCAATTAGAGCTGTTCCACATCCTCCACTACTCCTCCGCACGTCTCTGTCCACGTACGTCTTCTCCGTCCTTCACCGTCAAAATACGGAACTGAGCTCTTTTTGGCTCCGCTCCCGTCAGTCCAGATCAAGACCCGCAATTGCAATCGCACCAAACAGGATAAAGAATGTAGAGAGGACCCGGTTTGTCAAATTAAATTATAGTAAAAACAGGTCGGTTACTAGAAATTAGAGCATAGTTCGTATATATTCCCAAAATTAAGAGCAATTAATTAAATAACTGGATGCAGACTATTGGTGCTTCAACAGACCAAAAAATTCTTATTGCAGGAATGGATGAAGAGATGATGAGTTTGGAAGCGGAGAACAAACATAGTTCATACAAACTATGGATGATTCTGTTTATTCCTGTTACAAAAATCCACAACAGAAAGAAAATATTTGGGCAGAAACTGAAAATCTGCTGGATGATGATGGGGATTTTTTTTAATATGTCATATTAAATTAAAGGTTCACAGGGTTTATACCGGAATGAGGAACTCTAATTTAATGCTATTTTAATGCTATTAGAAATAATTTTAATTTCATCAACAAGTATCATGTACACAAGTTATTAGTATACATGAAATAAGGAGCTGTAAGCACAGTTCCATGACTCAAGTTTGTGTATATATATCTATATATATATATATATATATATATATATATATATATATATATATATATATATAGATATAGATATATATATAGATAGATAGATAACATGGTGAAATCATCTTTACTCTCGACAGGCTGCAGCCATGTCACGAATTCCTCTTTTCCAGCCATTCCAGTATTGTCCTATTCTCTAGCTCTCTCTCCGCCTCAAGCTTATTTTCCAAACAACTGCTTTATGATCAATTGCAGCAGTTCTGCTCAAATTAATCGTGTCAAAAAATAGTCACTTTTTAAACACCACAATGTATTAAATAAATACAAATGCTGGGAACCAATTCTATTTTTACATCTCTTTAATATTTTGTTCTATTCAACTACACCAGCATCATCTTTAAACTACTAAGAATTGTACTATAAATATGACTTTACCCGATTCTTATGTACACCGTAGTAATTTATTGATATGCCGCACAATGTCCTCCTTTTTGGTGCTATAGAAATGGCCACCCTAATCACTGCAGAGTTGAATTGTCTTATCACCGGAGTACTTCGAGTCTAAAATATCACCTAAATGCAAAACACCCAGTTGATACCATCAAGTCATTTAACGAAACAGACAGTGGCGCGAGGCTTCAGCAGACTACGTTAGATGCAGCGTGTGGGAGAAGTATAGATAAACAAAGGCAAGAGAAGCTAACAAATGCCGATTAGTATATTTACAGAATATTTCCCTGCACAGTAAATCCCAGCAGTGAACTTTTTTTTTGTGCCTCACCTCACCCTAACAGGGACATTTGGTACTAGACTGGTTATGCTGCTCCCTGATAAAAAAAAAAGAAAAAAATATTTCTGCTGTTACCTCAGAAATTGTTTTAATATTATGATTGTGACTTAGGAGTTTGTGGGCAGTTTTTATTTAACTGCTACTGTATAAACAAAATGCTGATGTTGTGCTTGCAGAACAAATGTTATGGCACGTCCTTTTATATGGCAGAGCATTTAAAATAAAATTGCGCTATACACTACTTTTGAATTCATTATTGTTTTTTTGCGTATAAAAATGTGATTAATCACAATTAATCAGGGAAATCATGAGATTAATCGTGATTAAAACTTTTAATCGTTACCAGCCCTAATATATACACATATAGCTCTTCTGTATATATATATATATATATATATATATATATATATATATATATATATATATATATATATATATATATATGTATGTATGTATATCTATGGATATGTAAAAACTAAATCCAAATTAAGTGACTATCCAACTAAAGTGATAAATCCAAGTAAAGTAATAAGTGGCTTGCAAAAATAGTGCATAAATGTCAATTACAGGGCGGGAGATAGATAGATTTAGAGATAGATGGATAGAGAGAGACAAACGAGAGAGACCTTTGACGTCTTTTTTTTGCTTCACATCAGCAAACAGACTCTGCTTCCATCATCACAATAAAAACAAGCATTACCACACAAACACACACAGATAAGTTAAATATTAAGAACCACTGAGCCATCTCTGATCCCCACAGAGCCCTGAAAGGCTCCAGATTACTAGTCAGTGTGTAGAAAACATGCTCTACTCTCAGACGAGCTGCAACCAGACCTTTCAGGCTCTGCACCACATCTGTCCAACCCTGACCCAGCAGCTGGTTCTTCCTGGTCCTCCAAATTGCTAGTTTAACCACCCCCAACAATAAAAATTAATTAAAACTAATGTCAGTTTTCTCCTTACTGAGTATCTGGGTCCAAAGACAAACAGAGGGACAGAGAAAACCTCTCCCAAAGTTTCCACACATTCTTTCAAAACTTTAAAAGAGTTGTAAGTATCAATTTATTAAACATAAACACTTAAAAAACAGTGTGCATGCACTGTCACCAGAAAAAGTTATTTTTCATGGGTTTTACTGCCCTTTCATCAATATCAGGTGCACCTGTCTCTGCTCCGAAGCCACGAATTTCTCCCAGTCCAGCCCTGATTCAACCGCAGGAACTTCAAACCCAGGCAGAACTATTTGATTTGTGATATTATTTTAACCCCATACATATCTAGTGCTTTTTCTCCTTCCGTATTGTTTGCTGAAATATTCAGACTTCATTCTAACTTGATTTCAACCGCTGCCTATTTATTTATTTATGTACTTATTTTTTATTATGGCAGGATTGGTCCTATATACAAGGGCGCCATCTGGTGGTTTAAAGGTTTCACTTGCCATCGCAAGTGTTATTGGTGGTAGAAATAAATCCCTTTACAGTAGTTCATCAGATGAATAAATACCTAAACAGCCTAAATGAAGACTCTCTAACCATGTCTCTTAACTGAAAATATCTTAATTTAAATAGTTATTTGTCATTTTTCAACTATTATCCTATAAATGAACAGTGGGAGCCAACATGATAAAATATGCAGATCTCACAGTTTTTAGGTTTCTAATATATCAAGTTTCAAGTTTCAAAAAATTTATTGTCATTGTCAAAAAAAGGCAACGAAATTATGTTTGGGGTACAATATTTAGTAGCAGCAAGTTCCAAGTAAAGTGCACAAGAGGTAAAAGGGACACCAGTGCTTGACCCCCCCAGCCCCCCCCCCCCCCTCCATCCCACTTAAAGTGCAGCAAAGATTATTAAGTGCCATAATGCTTGCCCCCCCAACACACACACGCACGCACGCACGCACACACACACACACACACACACACACACACACACACACAATAAATACACAGCTCCCAACCAGACTATAATAAGGGGGCCCTAATGAATAAGGCAAAACATTCAGAATTCAGAATTTAGGTAGTCCGTTCCTCAAGTCCTGTGAATTCAAGAGTCTTATGGCCTGGTGGTATAGGCTGTTGGCCAGTCTTTTGGTCCGGCTCTGAAGGGACCTATACCTTTTACCTGATGGTAGAAGTTGGAACAAGTGATGGGCAGGATGGTGGCTGTCACGCATGATGTTCTGCACTCTCCGTAGACAGCGTGTGGTGTAGATGGAACTGATCTCTGGGAGAGGCATTCCAGTGATTTTCCCTGCTGTTTTCACCACACGCTGGAGTGCCTGCTGGTCTGCTTTGGAGGAGCTAGAGAACCACACTAGGAGCCCATAAGTCAGAACACTGCTGATGGCACAGTTGTAAAAGTTCACCAGCAGTGGCCTGGGGATGTGGTAGCTCCTCAGCTTCCTCAGGTAGAAAAGGCGCTGCTGGGCCTTCCCAACAGCAGAGGCGATGTGAGTGCCCCAAGACAGGTCCTCCGCCAAGGTCACCCCTAGGAATTTAAAAGTACTGACCCTCTCCACCACCTCTGAACTGATGGAGAGGGGTTCGTGCTTTTTAGGCTGTTTTTTCCTTAAGTCCACAATCATTTCCTTGGTCTTTTTGGTGTTAAGAGCAAGGTTGTTGCTGTCACACCATGATGCCAGATGTTGCACCTCTGCCCTGTAGTCCCTCTCATCGTTGTTGGTGATGAGGCCCAGGACGGTGGTATCGTCAGCGAATTTGACGATCAGGTTGGAGGGAGAAGAGGCAGAGCAGTCATGTGTGAACAGGGTGTAGAGCAGAGGGCTTAAAACACACCCCCGGGGCGCGCCGGTGTTTATGGAAAGAGTGGAGGAGATGTTGTTGCCCAATCTGACCCTCTGTGTACGATTGGTGAGGAAGTCCACAGTCCAGTTGCACAGGGTGGTGTTGAGTCCCAGTTGGTGAAGTTTGTGGCGGAGTTTGTAGGGCCGAATGGTGTTGAATGCTGAACTGTAGTCCACAAAGAGGAGGCGAGCATAGGTGTTTTGGTGCTCCAGATGCTCCAGCAGTGTGTGGAGCACGATGGCGATGGCGTCCTCTGTGGAGAGGTTTTCCCTGTAGGCAAACTGGTGTGAGTCGTGTGATGGTGGAGTTGCGGCTTTGATGTGCTTTATGACCAGTCTCTCCATGCACTTGGCGGGAATGGGAGTGAGTGCCACAGGCCTGTAGTCGTTAAGGCCTGTGACATGGGACTGTTTGGGAAGGGGGACTATTGTGGCGGCTTTGAAGCAGGCTGGTACCCATGAGGTGGACAGCGAGATGTTGTAGATGGAGGTGAGGACGTCTGTGAGTTCCGCAGTGCAGTCTTTGAGCACCCGGCCCGGTACACCGTCCGGCCCGGGTGCTTTCCTGATGTTGATGCGGCGGAGAGCGCACCTCACCTTGTGTGTGGTCAGGACTGGGGCTGGGGCTGTGGGGGGGAGAGGGGGGAGGGCAAGGTCGGTGTTCTCCTTGTCGAAGCGGGCATAAAAGACATTTAAATCCTCCGCCAAGTTGGGACTGTTGGCTGGGGTAGATGGTGTTTTCTTTTTGTAGTCAGTTATGGCCCTGATGCCCTCCCACACCTGCCTGGGATTAGCTGTGTCTGCAAATCTGGCTTCAATGCGCCTCCTGTGATGTTGTTTGGCAGACTTGATGCCCCTCCTCAGCGCAGTCCTGGCCCTGCTGTATGCCTCATGGTCACCAGACCTAAAAGCACGATTCCTAGCTCCGAGGAGCTGCTGTACTCCGTGTGTCATCCAAGGTGGAGTGTTAGGATACACACGGCTTTGTTTCCAAGTTGTAACATTGTCCAAACAGAAACAGATGTAGTCTAGAACAGAGGTGGTGTAATTATCCAGTATATCCCGCGTTACTGTGCCCTGCTCTCTGAAAACATCCCAGTCTGTGTGGTGGAAACAGTCCTGTAGCATAGGAACAGCGCTCTCTGGCCATATTCTTACAGTTCGGACGGTGGTCTCAGCACTCTTGATTTTGGGTGTGTACTGTGGGTGCAGCAGGAGGGAGAGGTGGTCTGACAGACCCAGGTGAGCTAATGCCTGGGCTCTGTAAGCATCTGCTACATTAGTATACACCTGATCCAGAGTTCTATCTCCTCTGGTAGCACATTTGACATTTCGGTGGAATTTGTGCAGAACAGATTTTAAGTCCGCATGATTGAAGTCCCCAGCTGCGATAAAAACACAGTCTGGGTGTGCTACCAGGCAGTTGTTGATGCTACTGTATACTTGTGCTAGTGCTACCTTAGCGTTAGCGTCAGGTGGAATGTAAACAGCACATATGTAAACAGCACTGAACTCACGAGGAAGGTAGAACAGTCGGCACTTAAGCAATAAAAGTTCTGCGTCTGGACTACACAGTTTATCCACAACCGTATTGTTGGTGCACCAGGAGTTCGCGATGTAGATGGAGAGGCCGCCACCGGTTTTCTTACCTGAGTCCGCTGTCCTGTCGGCTCGGTAGACACTGCGGTCCGCCAACTCGATAGCAGCATCGGGAGTGGAGCTGTCTAGCCAGGTCTCGGAGAAGATCATGCAGCAGCAGTTGTTCAAGGCTTTCAGTGTGGACAATTGCAGTCTGATCTCGTCCATCTTATTCCTGATTGACCGCGCATTAGAAAGGAAGATGGTAGGAAGCGGTAGTCTGAAGGGCTTAGCTTTTAGCCTCGCCCAGACGCCCGCCCGCTTGCCTCTCTTCTGCCCCCGCTCACAGCGCTTCCTCCTCCGGCTCGCTGCTGCGGGTGTCCCGGTTGGTGGTTTGATGATCTCCGGAGGGATGGTATAGTGTCCGATCGGCAGGTATTGTGCACTGCGATTGAGTTGTAATAGTTCGGTCCGGCTGTATTGTAGTGCAAGAGTGCTATAACTGTGCGTTCTATCTAATCATTCAGTCCCTCTATGATAGATTTTACACTCTTGGTAAAAATGTGCAGACCTCTGCAAAGTGTGTGGGAACATTTAGGGCCTGATTGGAGCTGTTCTTTGGGAGAGATGAGGTCCAATTCAGGAGGTTCAGGAAATTATTCCTTCTGTAGAAATCAGTGAAATGCAGATATGTGTCAGAGAAGAGGAAAGGCTCATTTTGATCCATGGAGAGACGAGATGCTGAACTTTAACCCAACTTAAAGATAAAACATGTTTCATAAAAACATCTCCTGCAGTTTTTCCAGATCAATGAGGTCTTTTTACATCCAGTTGGTCCATTTTTCAGACCATGATGCAGCTTCATGACCAGTTTTCTTCTAAGCAAAAAGAAAGGAGAACAGAACAGAGTTTTCTGAATGTTTTTAATCGTTCCCAACCAAACATAGACGCCATTATTAGGTTTTACAGTTTCTCCAGTTAAACAGTTTTAATCTGAGCATCAAATGAAAACAAATCAAACACCAACTTCAATAAAATCTAACCATTAAACTGAAACATAAAAACATCAAGAGGAAAACAATCAATCAATCCCAGATGAGTCTCCTTTTATTCCCTTCTGGTCAATGATCTGACCAACAGTTAAGTTCAGCTCCAGTAAAGAGGAGAAAACAATAAAATGATGCAGGAGAACCATGGTTCTGCTCAAGAACCTGGAACCAAAGCCCACTTTTAATGGTCCCAGTTTGAATATCATAGCTGGGCCTCTTTACCACATCATGTTGCAGCCTTTGCCGTTTATCTGCTGCCATTATTTATCTGGGTTTTTCCTTCAGTCTTTTTCTCTTAGTTTTAAACTGTTTGTTTCTAGTTTTCAGTTTTAAAGCCAAACCACAGACTGGGCCTGTAAACTAGAGGAGCTGTGGACAGGAAGCTGCTGCTACTTCCTGAATCTGACTTTGTTTAATGTCTCTGATCAGAAACACCTGAAATAAATGAAGCATGAAGGAAGTGATGGATGGATGGAAGATCTGAGGGTCTGGAGCTGAGCTTTGAGATGATGCATGAATAGCAGAGAGGAATCAGACACATTAGGATTTTACTACAGAGTCACCCAGGTTGGAGGTTCTTCACCAACAGATTTATTCTTCATGGAGCTTCATCAGATCAACCATCAGCCTGATTAACAGGACAGATGATCAGAGGAGCAGAGTTTTTACCCCCATCATTAACACAGGGACTAAAGAATGGGTAGAGTTTCTCAGTGAAGCAGCAGCCAGTAAAGGAGTGGATCAGAGCTGCAGCATCTACATCATAGAAGGAGACCAGACCCTCCTCATAATCCACAAACACCCCCACCTTCTCAGGACCAGAATGGAGATAGACTGGAGGATCAGCATAAGCATGGAACTCATTGCTATTCCTCAACCAAATAGTCCAGTAACCATTCTGAGGACTAGTTGTGATCTCTCCCTTCCTGTTGATGGACTCTCTGACCACTCCTAAATCCCAGTTAGTCTTTCCTTTAACCTGAACCTCAAAGTAAAAGCTGCCTGAAGAGAAACTCTGACGTCCTAAAACACAAACACACTTTGAAAATCTCTCTGGATTGTCTGGTAGTTTCTTCTTAACATCTACATGTTTCACCTGTTTTCCATCATCAGACATGATGAGTTTAGGATGAGCTGTATCAGGATCCAGAGTCACATCCACTGCAGACTGCTGGAACATCTTCATCTCAGCCTCCATCAACATCTCCCTCATCTCCTCCACCAGCTGAGCCAAAGCTCTCACCACAGTTCCCTCATATGATGGTGGACGGACTCTGACCTCTGTCCAGTTCTTGGTGGGTAGAGCAGCTTTCAGGGAGGAGAAGCTTTGGAGGAGGTGGAGGTGGTCTTCAGACTGGGAGAGCTGCTTCACCTCAGAGCTCCTCTTCATCAGCTCAGAGATTTCCTGTTCCAGATCTTTGATGAAGTCTTCAGCCTGTTTCTCTGCAGTTTTCTGTTTGTCTTCGATCTCCTTGATGAGCTCCTTCAGGCCTCTCTCAGCAGACACCTTCAGAGCAGTGAAGACCTCAACACCTTCTGCTTTCTCTCTGTCTGCAGCATCTTTACTGATCTTCACCGACTCTTTGATCTCCTGAATCTTCACTCGTCTGTTCTGGATCATCTTCTGAACTTCATCCTCTGTCTTCCTCAGCTCTGCCTTCTTTCCTTCAGTTTCTTCTCTCAGAGGAACAACCTTGTGGTTCTTATGGTCCAAAACAGGACATAGCAAACAGACACATGTCTGGTCGGTCCTACAGAACAGCTCCAGAGGTTTATCGTGCTGCAGACACATCCTGTCCTCCAGGTTCTCCACAGGCTCCATCAGCTGATGTTTCTTCAGACGTGGAGCTGTCAGATGAGGCTCCAGGTGAGTCTGACAGTAGGAGAGGAGACACACCAGGCAGGACTTCAGGGCCTTCAGTTTGGTTCCAGTGCAGACGTCACAGGGAACTTCTCCTGGTTTGGCAGCTTGTTGCTCTGAGCTGCTGCTGCTGCTGGCTTCCTGCTGAGCTTCACACCTGAACTGAGAAACCATCTCTTTGATGAAGGTGTTGACCTTCAGCTGAGGTCTAGAGGTGAAAAGTTCTTTGCACAGAGGACAATTGTAGAGAACATTTCCATCCCAGTGCTGAGTGATGCAGGCTTTGCAGAAGTTGTGTCCACATGGTGTGCTGACTGGATCAGTGAAGACATCCTGACAGATGGCGCACAGGAACTGATCCTCAGACCGCAGGTTGCTGCTAGAAGACATGTCTGAACTCTGAGGACAGAATAAACAGTTTAAACACTTTATTTCAAGTTATTAAATGTTCCAGTTTGTAATGTTTCATTTCTTCCAATTTACTACAGATGTATTCGTGAAGAAATGTCTCCAGCTTCCTGTATGTCCTTAAAGCTGTTAGTAGAAACTCATTTAAACTGTTTTCTCCTTCACTCACCAGAATCAGAGTCTGTTGTTGGGAAGAAAAAGATTAACTTACTTTGTCTTGAGGATAAAGAGAAAAGCTTGTCAGAATAAAGCCTCAGTATGGGGCCAAAATTGTTGCTTTATTATTTGCAAATGTGTGTGGAGAGTTGTGTATCTGTATCTCAATTTGTGTGTGTGCAGTGGGATTTGAAAACGTCTAAATTAAGCTGTAAATTTGTCAGGAGATTTGTGTGTATGTGTGTTTGATAAATCTACAAATGTGTACAGAGGTTTACAAATCTATATTCAGATGTACATATCTGTAGTAAGCTTTCTCAAAAGTGTAGATCAATCTGCAAGCTACACAGAGACACTTATGTCTGAAGTATTTTCACTTCAAGACCCAGAAATACTGACAAATCATTGGTTACTAGTTGAGTAGTTACTAGGTCTCGGTTGTCTCTCTTTTCACATGTGATTTTTGTTACACTACTACCCTGTGAGATCCATAAATGTTTAGAGGATTTGTATGAGTAATATCTGGATTTGCTGCCCTGAGCGAAGGCTCACAGGCTCACAGACTATCAATCAAGATCAATCAACCTCTTTTCCCCTGGGTTTCAATGCCTGCAAGGAGAGACTCGTTTCATGTGAAATGCTAAAAGAAAGCTAATTGGAATTAGCTTTTTGTTGGGATCTGGAGATCTGCCACCTTTCTCCAGCAGAGGGCGTCCCTGGGTCTCCTGAGCTGAAGCCACCAGCACACCTGCGGCTGATCATCTCATCAGGAGACAAGCTTTATAAGCAGTGGCTGAACTTCCCTTCAGTGCCAGAGTGTTAAACAGTTATGGTTAGCAAGCCTGAGCCAAACCTGTTGCCTGAATCTCTGACTGCTCTGAAAGCCAATCTGATTCTAACCTTCCTTTGTCCTCTTTGCCTTCCTAGGAAGACCTTATTGACTCAGGAGCTCTGGAGGAGCTCACATTCAAAGACCTACCTGCCTGCCTGCTCTGTGAAGCCAAACCTGAAGATCAACAGTCTTAATCTGCAAGCTAGTTCTCAGGAGAGAACTAGGAGATCAACTCAAGGTCTGAACCTCTCAAGTCTGAAGTCAAGCCCTGCCGCTGCTAAACCCTCTGCTGAAACCTCAGTCTCTGGACCCTTCTGGTTCCCTCTCTCCAATGCTCAGTCTGAACTACCATCAGGTACAGATCAATTACAAGCTCTGTCAAGACTCTTCTGCTACTTGGCTAATCAAACTGTCCCTCTCTGCAGAGAGCCCTGGGACTCCAGTCCCAGACCCGTTCCAGTATCAGTGCAAATAACTTTATTGTGTTTACTTTCAATAAACAGTTGTTAACTCTTATTCTGTCTCCGTGGTGTTCTGCATTTGGGTTGAGCTCCTTAGACCCAGCATGATACTTTTGCTTTCCTATTTCAAAAGTCATGGATTGCATTGTCCCTTCGTGCATAGCGCCTGCTGAACTGGGTGGGACGGGAAATCTGGAGCTGAACGCTGTGTGGAATTTCCCCCCTTTGTGAGGACCTCCCTACGGACATCTTGGCCTATCTGCAGGAGGACGCTTCTGCTTTGATAGCCATAAATAAACCTTCCTTGACCCGCAAAGCCCATCAAGTCCCTCTGCTGTAGCATCAAACTGACTTAAAACTCTTCCGAGAACGGATCCCCCCGTGAGACGGACCCGGGTAGAGCTGAGGCCAAACTGCCTGTCCCCCTTCTCTCCCCCCCCACCCCCCTTGAGAAGACGTCTCAAAGTAAAAGCCATCCACTTTTCTATTTGATGCTTTAATGAGGTGCTACGCTCAGGCGAGTAGGTAGATAGGGAGAAACTTGAATTAATGCTGATGTTTCATCTGTGCTGGTTATAAGAACTCTGGTTTAGTGGTTGAAAAAAGTTTGCTGTGAAAAGCTGCAAGTGATATTTCTGTCTTCTTTTCTTCCTATCCTGATTTCCTTCTTTTTCGGCTTTAAGGTAGTTTATAGAGAATTTGCTCACATTTAACTGTGTGTGGTCACATGGTTAAGGCTCATTGATACAAGCTGCCCCCCACCCCTCCTTCTCCCTTTCATCATATGAGAAGGGGGGTCTCACACATACAAACACACACACACACACACACACACACATTTACACCCCCCACACAAACACACAGCCCTGTTTATGCCACTTTGCTGAACAAACTTCTGCTGCTAATGTTAATGCATTGTTTAACCATTTATCATTGTAAGCTGAATGTATTTATGTTGTTTTAATTGCACTGTGGACTCTTACGGTTTGATTCCTTTTCTTTCAAAATAGTCACTTATTCTACCTCGTGTTTATTTTCTAATAGCGTGTAGTGTTTGCATAGATGTTAGATTTCTGTAATCCTGAATTATTAGAATAAAGACGTCATTGTTTCACTTGCAGTTGTTTGTGATTCATATACGAATGGTTTATCACTCAGGCCAGATCCCCCCTCTTTTGGTAATAATTTGAATAAACTGAGATAAATAGTTCTTTATTGATAATTAATAGCTCTGTTGATAACCTAGCCTAGGTCACTAAATTGGTGTGGATACCTGATTTTAACAGCCGGTCCAGGAACCATGGTAATAATGAACCCTGGTAAGTAAGCAAATTAGAGCTGCAATTATTCAACTAAGAACACTAAATTGAGTTCACCTCTGGTTTTGAATAAGTTAAATAATTAACTCCATTCATTATCTGTAGGATATCATTTTGCACAACATATTGGCGTGACCCTGGGTGGGCCTGAGACTGAAACATTCATTGTATCAATAGCAAGTAAATCATCCAGAGTGCTTTTGGTTAAAATAATTAAAAACGCTACTCCTGCTGAAAATAGACTAGGTGTGTTGCAGTGATGTTGCAGCTACTGAGTCTAGCGGGTTTGAGTGGATTTAACTGCCAGTTAATTAAATCTCAGACCTATAATCCAATAGAGAATTGGTGATTTTGGACTTCAGTTGCTTTTTTCCTGGGTTGCTGCTATTCTGAAAGCTATGAGATCAGATTGTGGATTGTTGCATTACATTGTTTCTTAAAGTCACATCAAACTGGGTGAGTGTAGGTCACATTGACAGAGATCCACTAAACAAGATTTTGTCTACCTCTAGTGGTAGCTTTTGTAAATACAACTACTCAGCTGATCCCAGTGTTTTGAGATCCAAATTGTTTAGTGCTCTGTTGTGCCATCTGGTTGCGTAAGTGTGTCACTGCAACCACAGTTTGAAAATCCCAAGCTAAGGCACCTTGTCTTCTCCTGGCGGTTGCTTTCGAAAAAGCAGCTGAATGGTGAAAAGAAGGAGTGACCAGTTTTTTTTGTGGCGCTTCAATGTTGCTTTCTGTGCTGTGGACAAACACGTTTTATGATTGGAGAATGGTAAACTTAAAGCTACAGGTATAAAAAAAAAAACCCAAAAAACTCAGGTTTAATTGTGCACCAACTTTTACCACTTCTGCCAGGTTTTTCCAACACTGCATTATCCATTTTGTGTGCAAGAGTTGTTGTCTTACAGTGTTTTACACATACACACATATATACATACATGCATACACATCTATATATATATATATAAATAAATATATATAAATAAATATATATAAATATATATATATAAATATATATATATATATAAATATATATATATATATATATATACATATATATATATATATAAATATATATATATAAATATATAAATATATAAATATATATATATATATATATATATATATATATATATATATATATATATATATATATATATATATATATATATATATATATATATATATATACACACACAACCTATCAAACCCAGCCAACCTTACTTACTGAAAGGTGAGTGATTCAAACCATTAGAAACCCACAGATTTAAATGTAATTGGCAACCTGTCAAATTAAAGAGGAATGGGCCCAAACAGAACTTGTACACATTCTGTCATAATTCGGGTCTCTCTATTGCAAATGGAGATCTTCTGGGTAATCAGCTTTCTTCTGGGATCATCCGTTGCCAACCCATCCAGCGTAATAGAGATAGGACCTCCAACCAGCATCGCCCTCCAAGACACACCTAGACTGCTCATCACACAGTGTAAACTCCATACACAAAGGGTATTTGTCCGACTCACATTAAACTGCTGCCTCAAGTGGATGAAGGACGACAACAAGGAGATCAGATCCATGACACAGTAGACCATGCCAAACATACCACAGCCCACGTTCTTAAGCAACTCGAAAAGTTTATGGTTACCGGAGAGGACCTCGGTGGAAGTAAACGCCCGAAAAGATTCTTGGGTGGGCTTATAGCCTCCATGGCTGCAGTCGGATCACTGTTCTACATAGGTCTCTCAGTGGCGAATGTTGTTAGTTTGAAAACTATTCAAAGACATGTACAGGAACTGGACTCCGAAATGCCAGAAACCACTGAGGATCCAAACAAAAACACTTCACGGCACAGCAGTCACTGTCAACTTACACTCTTCCCTGATAAATAACACCATGCATGCACTGGAAACACTAATAGAAGTGGTTAAAAAAAAACAATCTAATGTACATGCAGGTTGTCAGAGATTTAATGCAGCATCACATTCAGGAAGTTGGTGAATCGGTGAACAGCCTAGCTGAAGGGAGAATCCCTTCTTACTTGGTCCCTGTAGAACTGGTGGAAAATGTTCTGAAATCCGCTGATAATGATACTCTCCAATCACTGCAAACTCACCTGGATTATAGCTTAGGTAGTGCCATTCCAACCTTTGTAGACCCTGATAGCTTAGAAATCGGATTCATGACAAATCTTCCAATCATTGAAAGAGCTAATGTGTATAGACTTAAATCTTTGTTAAACGTACATGACCAGTAATAATCAGACTATGGAGATTTGAAATGCATTTTTAGTCATCCAGAATGTTTATTTCACATTGGAGTAACTTCATTTTGGAAAGTAACGGCCCAATAAACATGGGGAAAAGGGACGTCATTTGTCCTAGTTAGAATTACATTTCAGATTTCTGAAATGTTCATTTTAGATAGAAGGAATATATTTAAAGATATCTAAAATACAAACAAACGATTGAATCAGACATTTAAAAAACAACTGAAAAAAATTGTGATATCTAAAATACAATTCTGATTAGGTGTGTTGTCATTGTGACTAGTGTTATGCAAAATATTGTCCTGCAGATAATGAATAAATGATTAACTAGAACTGGAGTTATAGCTAATTATTTAACCTATTCAAAATTGAAGGTAAAATCAATTTAGTGTTCTTAGTTGGATAATTGTAGCTTTAAATTATCTACTTACCGGGGTTGCGGATTCACCTCTGGAAGGTGCCTGGACCGGTTCCACCAATCTAGTGACCCAGGTTAAGTGGCCAGCAGTGCTATTAATAATCAATAAAGAACCTTTTATCTCTGTTTATTCGCACTATTACCAAAAGGGGGTGGATCTGACCTGAGTGATAAATCCTCCGCTATATGAAAAACAGAACCACTACAAGTTAACCAATGATGTCTTTATTCTAATAATGCAGAATTACAGAAAATCTAACATCTATGCAAACACTACGCGCTACTAGAAAAATAAACACGAGGTAGATTAAATGAGTAGTTTAAAGAAATCGAAAATAAAGAATAAAACAAAATAGAAAACAAAAGAATAAAACCCTAAGAGTATGTTTACTGGTTTCTGAGATTGTCCAAAATATGCCAGATATTAATACATTCACAAATGTCCGTTGGAATAGCAGCAGGTATGATGATAACAGTGCAATTTATCACATAAAATTAATAAATCCAGATGATTGGTAAAAATGGCCCCAACCACGTGGCCCCACGCGGTTGAATGTAGTAACTCTGTAGCTATCTTTAAGTAGAAACAAAAAATGATAGGAACGGAAGGCAAAGGGGACAGAAATATCACTTGCAGCTTTCACAGCACATTTACTTCAACCAAATGAACCAAACTCTTATAACCAGCACAGATAAAAAATCAGCATTAATTCAAATCCCTGAATCTACCTGTCTCTCTCGCTGAGCGCAGCACCTCATTAATGCATCAAAAGGGAAAGGAGATCGGTTTACTGTGAGTTGCCTTCGGTCCGCGATCCGTGACTTTTGACGCAGGAAAAACGAAAGCTACTTCCAGTCAGCTTCCTTCTGGTATTTCACGTGAAATATGTCTCCCCTTCTGGGCAGTGGCACCCACGGAAAAGAGAAAGATAAGGTCCGCGCGCTGGGTTTTAAACCATGAGTGACGTGGGGCACTTACTGTTGAGGCATCAGCTGATTGGTCTGTGTCTGAGGTGACCGCCCCCCACCGTGGGCTGGTACAGTGATTTTCCAGGAATCCTTTGTTCTTCTTTGTGGAAAAGAGAAGCGGGATGGTTTCAGATGGCTCATCCAAGTGGTTTAGCTCCATTTTGGCAATATATTCCAACACTAGGTAGGACGCTTTAGTGCTATCTATAATAGAAATATGACTAGTCAGCCTGCCTATTTTATGTTAAAACGGTGCCTCATTATTCTTTTGAAAGTATCTAAAACAAAATTTTTGGAAAGGCCTTAAAATTTAGATATCTGGAATTCTAATTTAATTAGTCATATATCAATAGTTGATATCTGTAATTTGTACTAGCAGAAATATATTTTAGATGTCAAGAATTGTATTTCTAGATATCTGTAATGTTATTAATTTTAGATATCTGAAGTAGTATTTATGACTAGCAGTAACTCTATTATGGAGATCTGAAATTAGAGTTAATCCTCATCAGAATTCATTTTTAGATAGATAGAATGTTTAGTTTAGATATCTGGAATTAAAAGCCCTATACATTAGTAATTATGACTAGCAGCAACTCTATTATGGAGATCTGAAATTAGAATTCATCCTAGTCACAATTCATTTTAGATAGGAAGAACGTTATTTTAGATATCTGGAAGTAAAAGCCCAATACACATGAATGAGAAACTTGATGTCATTTGTACTAGTAAGAATTACATTTCAGATATCTCGAATGTATATTTTAGATAGGAGGAATGTTATTTTAGATATCGGAAATGTTCATTTTGACTAGGAAGAAATGCATTTCAGACATCTGAAATATATATCCAGTCAAGCTAATAAATGTCAAAATGGCCTGCCATAGCCTGTGAGCCTGCACTCAGGGCAGCAAATTTAGATATTACACATACAAATCCTTTTACACATTTGTGGATCTCACATGGCAGAAGTGTAGCTAAAATCACGTGTGTAAAGAGAGCCAAACAAGAAACCGCTCGACTTGTAACCAACTATTTCTCTGTATTTCTGGGTCTTGAAGTGAAAATACTTCAAACATAAGTGTCTCTGTGTGTGCTTGCAGATTGATCTACACTTTTGCAAACCTTACTACAGATTTGTAAATCTGAATATAGATTTGTAAATCTCAGGATACATTTGTAGATTTGAATACAGATTTGTGGATTTTTTACATATTTACAAATCTCAGTACATATTTGTAAAACTGAATGCAGATTTGTGGATTTTTTACACATTTGCAAACCGGATTACACACACAAGTAGTTTTGCACATCTGCAGATTATTGTACGGACACACAAATCTCCTCACACATTTACAGCTTTGTTTACACATTTTCCCACTGCACACACACAAATTGAGATACAGATACACAACTCTGCACACACATTTGCAAATAATAAAGCAACAATTTTGGCCTCAGGCTTTATTCTGACAAACTTTCACTTTCATTTCTGCAAATTGACAATTTAGACTACCGAGTCAGTGTGACAGGTTGTTTTTACATTTATTAGCTTGGCTGAATATATAATGCAGATGTTTAGAATGCTTTTCTTTCTAGTCAAAATATACATTTCAGATATGTACAAGTACATATTATGTCACGTTTCCCATTACTGTATATTGGGCTTTTAATTCCAGATATCTAAACTAAACATTCTATCTATCTAAAAATGAATTCTGATGAGGATGAACTCTAATTTTAGATCTTAATAATAGAGTTACTGCTAGTCATAAATACTATTTCGGATATCAAAAATGAATATAATATTCTAGCTATCCAGAAATCCAATTTTTGACATCTAAAATATATTTCTACTAGTAGAAATACAATTACAGATATCAACTATTGATATAAGACTAGTTAAATTAGAATTCCAGATATCTAAATTTTAATAATAAAAATATTTAGTTTTAGCTGCTCAGTTTTAACATAAAATAGGCAGGCTGACTAGTCACGTTTCTATTATAGATAGCACTAAAGCATTTTTTTTGGACTACGAAGAAATGCATTTGAGACATCTAAAATATATATTCATTCAAGCTATTAAATGTCAAAAGGGCCACTTAAAACTTGTAAAGATTTGAAAGTTTATTCCTAATAGTTCAATTATATTGTTCCCATCCTGAAATGTAATTATTGCTGGCAAAAATGTAATTTAGGATATCTATATGTACATTTCTGACTAGTAGGAATGTAGTTTTGACTAGAAAGAATCTTATTTTAGAGATCAACCAATGAAACAATAGAGAGGACAGTGCTTCTAGTAAAGGTCAAAACGGCCTGTCTCTTTAACTCATCAGAACTGAGCTCACTATAAAACTGGATTATTTTTTATTCGTGTAAACAACTGATCTGACTCAGCTTCATTTTATTCTAATATGTGAAAAAAAGACCAATAAAAATCAGCTGATTGGATCCAGCGTGAACATGCAGTTCTCGGTTCATCCAGGAGGGGGCTCTATAGGCCAGCTCACCTGGTGAAATGAAACCAGCAGGTAAATTTCTGTTTCTAAACACAGAATCTGTGGTGAGTAAAAATAAACATTCAACTATGTGGTTCATCTGCTACCAGAGAACCAACAGAGTCCAGTTCAGCCCAGAATCTCAGAACCAACACATCTATCACTGATGAGATCAAAATTACAGTTAAAAAAGTTGATGGTTGTGGTGAAATGTATTAATAAGTTTTATTTGTCACTTTGCCTTTGTTCATATCAGTGAGATTTATCGTTCCCCTTTAACCCGTCCCTCAGGGAGCCGTGGGCTGCCTCTTCACAGAACCAGCAGCTTTCTGGGGTTAAAGGCCCGTCTGGGATTCAAACCAGAGACTTTGCAGCCTTCTGAGGAAGCTAGCACCCTGCTTTACACTCATCCATTTTAATATAATCTCAATCAAAGATTTTGTTTTGTGTTAGCAGGGTAAGACGTAAAACAAATGTGTTACAGTAACTAAATAGGATTAAGTAAATTCCAAAAGCGGTTGAATTAAAGTGAAATCTGTATATTTCTGAAAGCAATCATTATTTTTCCCAGTTTTCTGCAGATTAGCATCTTTCAGTTTGCTGTTGATGCTGCTGGTATAAACACAGTGAATATTATCAGCTGTAATCACCGCTGTTTGAGTCGGTTGATGAGGAAGGCAGAAGAAACTCTGACAGAGACGGAGAAACTAGTCTGGACTGAAGCTCTGATGTTATTCTCAGCCTTTATGTTTCATTTCTGTAAAGTCACTAAAACTGTTTTTTCCAGCGCTGCTCCTCCTCTAACTGCTCCTATTTTTCATCCTGTCATTCATGAATCTTTCATTCATGGTCATGTCATTCATGAATCTTCTGATGAATTTCCTAATCTGTTTAGGAAGTCCCATGTTTTCTTTTGACTTTTACTTAAATTATAGAACTAAAGTGAGTTTGTGTCACTTCCGCATTTTTTGTGCTGTCGACTCCCATTTGAATTTTTTGTAGTATTTCAAGCAGTAAGAAATAAAACCTGATTTCCTTTTTTAAATGCTGTTTTCATTTTGACTACTACAACTTTTTGTTGTATGGGGAGCCTCTGCTGACATTTCAATTTGACTGTATGATCTGGTTGAACTGTAAAGTGCCTTGTGATGACATGTGTTGTGAATTTGGCCCTTTGTAAATAAACTGAATTGAATTGAATTTTATGATGTTTAGATCGTATTGAAATGTTAGTCTTAAGCGTTTTTTGTTCAGTAGGTAATGATATTTATCATGTAACTTATAATTTTTGGGAATAGGTGAAAGAGAAAAACTGAGTTTTTCAGATATTAAGTAGTGTTGTGCAAAATGATATCCTGCAGATAATGAATACATTACTAACTAGAACTGCAGTTATAGTTAATTATTTAACTTATTCAAAATTGGAGGTGAAATCAATTTAGTGTTTTTAGTTGAATAATTGTAGCTCTAATTTGCTTACTTACCAGGGTTTATGCCTTTCACCTCTGGATGGTTCCTGGACCGGGGTGTGAACAAATTCTCTATAAACTACCTTAAAGCAGAAAAGAAGGAAAGCAGGATGGGAAGAAAAGAAAACAGAAATATCACTTGCAGCTTATCACAGCACCTTTATTTCAACCATTAACCAGAGTTCTTATAACCCAGACAGATTAAAATTAGCATTAATCCAGGTTTCTCCTATCTGCCTGTCTCTCGCCCGAGCGCAGCACCTCATTAAAGCATCAAATAGAAAAGTGGATGGGTTTTACTTTGAGACGTCTTCCAGTCCGGGAAGGTAGCGGGGGGAGAGGAGAGTTCTAAGTCAGTTTGATGCTACAGCAGAGGGACTTGATTTGCGTTTAGGTCGAGGAAGGTTTACTTACGGCTATCAAAGCAGAAGCATCCTCCTGCAGATAGGCTGTGATGTCTGTAGCGAGGTCCTCACAGAGGGGGGAAAATCCACATTGCATTCAGCTTCAGAGATTCCCATCACACCCAGTTCAGCGGGTGCTATGCACGATGGGACACTGTGATCTGTGACTTTTAATGCAGGAAAATGAAAGTTAATTCAAATAGCTTCCTTTTAGCATTTCATGTGAAACGGGTCTCTCCTTACAGGTGTGGTAACCCAGGGGGGAGAGGGAGAGTGATCTCGCCCTCTGGGTTTTAAACCCTGATTGACGTAGGGGTATTCCCTGGTGGGGTTTCAGCCTTCTTGTGAGCTGATTGGTCCATGCTTGAGCTGACTGTTTCTTTGGCCGGTAGTTTCCAGACATTCTTTGTTCTCTTTGTGCAAAAGGGACTGGGGATGGTTTGAAATGGTTCATCAAACTGATTTGGCTCCATTGTGGCAATATAGCCGAACAGTAGCACAAGAATGAACAGAGACAGATTTATTTGGTCAGTGAATAATAACTCGTAATAATAATAATTGGTGAATACAACTGGATTTCAAAGAGCCGATTCAGGAGTCCAACCTAAAAGACCAAGAACCCTGGTGAGTAAGCAAATTACACTTATAATCATTTAACTAATAATCATTCATTGTTTTTCCCTTGAGTTTGTAGTAAATTAGTTTGCACCAATGATTAAAATATATTGGATACATGTTTGCGTATTAAATAAATGTTTACTTTAAAAAGGTTTGTGAGAGACCCTGCAAGTGCAGATCCGAGTACAGCTTTGCAGATAAGGCTTTTAATTAAGGGGAAAAAATTCTGAGTGCAACTTCGAAGGTAAGGCTAAGTTAGGAAAATGCAGATAACTGAGCCAAAGGTCATTGAATGCCTTAGGTGCTGCAGGAAGCAGAAGTAAGGCCTGTTTGTAAAACATACATGTAGAAAATGAGTGGTGCAGGACTGCACAGCTTAGCTAAACTAATTGTGATAAATTGAGTTATCATCGTCAACACACACTGAGCGGTACTGGGTACAGACAAGGAGATGTTTTACTGGGACTTTAAGCACCAGAGTTATTCTGACCTAGTTTGATGTGAATGTTATGATCATAAGTCACTGAATGAAAACTTTGTTCTGAAACATTAATGACTAAGACTATGATGTGTTTTTGATTTAATGGCAATATATGTTATCATGACCTGTAAGAAATGTAACCATGACCTGTAACAAAGGTTTTTTATTAAATATATAAAAAGATATGTTCTGAAAGGGACTTTCCCCCGGTAGGATAAAAATAATTGGACTTAACCGAAGAAAAAACACTTAAAATGATGTAAAGAAAGGAGGGGCTTGGGGGAGGAGCCCACCAGCCCCCTAAGTGTATAAAAGAGAAGCATTTTCAACATCTTGTCAGTTGTTCACCGGTGATCAGCTCATGTGGTTGCTTTGTATTTTGCAATAAAACCACGTTGGACCTGGACGCAGCTGCATCTGCCTATTTTTTGATCATTGTTTGGAAACAATTCTACAGCGTTTAAGGACTTTGAATGTTATAAAACTTAGCACCAATTTTAAGTCGTTGAGAAGACAGTTTCCAGGACATTTTTGGCGAGCCAGCCAGGAGGAGCAAGCCCCAGGCGCCGGACCAACCTGCAGACACCAGTCGGAGGCGGGGAACCCCCAAAGGGCCCAGAAATTCACCAGTTACAGGTGAGACAATTTGTTATAATTCTCTAAATTAGTGGGGAACCAGCCTCCGGCGACTGCTTGTGGGTGTCATGATTGGTACAAAGGAGCAAGCCCTTATGCAGAACACACACGGAGGAGGCAGGGAAAAAGTCCAAATGTTTATTAAAAGTTCAGAACATGAGAGAATAAACAAGTTCTGAGAATGTTTCACTGAAGTCTAGTCTGGGACCGGAGACTGTTGGTTAGCAGAGTTCATGAGAAGCTAAGCATCTAGCTTCAGGCTTAGCATGGCAGACCTTGATCTGAGCTTCCAGCTCAGTGCAGAGAACAACAGGGAATATCCAAATAGGGTTCTTCAGGCTGAGCTTCCAGCTCTTTGCAGAGAACAACAGGGGAATATCCACATAGGATTCTTCAGGCTGAGCTTCCAGCTCAATGCAGAGAACAACAGGGAATATCCACATAGGATTCTTCAGGCTGATTCCACATAGGAACCTTCAGGTAAACTCCACATAGAAGTCTTCAGGTTAAATCCACATAGGAATCTTCAGGTTGGCTCACCGGGGCAGATCAGGAGGTTAAGCTCACCTAGAATTTCAGGCTAGAGACAGGTTTCCTGTGACGCAGCTCTCCCAAAGCTTCAGGCCAGAGACAGGGTTCCAGTGAGGCAGCTCTTCCTGAGCTTCAGACCAGAGACAGGTTTCCTGTGAGGCACAGACAAAGGAGAGATTAGAATCTGATCTCACACTAGAGACAACTAAGGTTCAATCAGTTACAGAGGTTCAGGTAGCTAACCAAACTAAGATCAACACTGCGGCGTGGAAGCAAGGTCTGGCAGGAGCTTATAAAGGGGAGGTCTAATGATGAGTAGATTAACAACAGGTGTGCAGGAAGACTCCAGCCCTAGGTGACCCACGGCGCACTCTGCTGGAGACAGAGGGTAATCTCCAGATCCCAACAGTAACTCCAGCCCTAAGGGAAAATAACAAAGAGCAGAAGAGGATCCTCGGCGCCCTCTGGTGGGCAAGCCTGAGGATCCCAACAGAGCCCCCCCCTCAAGGGCGGATTCCAGACGCCCCCTTAAAAAGTCCAAAAAACAAACAAAAAACAACCCACCCAGGGCGAGCAGAGGGGGCACTAGGGCAAGGAGGGCCAGAACCAACAGAAAAAAAAGTCCAAAAAACAACCCACCCAGGGTGGGCGAAGGGGGAAACAGGCCAGGAGGGCAGAAAACAAAACCAGAGTCCAGAACAAAAAACGATCCACTAATGGTGGACGAAAACAAAAGAAAACCCAGAAAATTTCTTGCGCAACGTCTCAGGTGGCTGGTCGTGGAACCAGCAGCGGGACAGAGTCTCAGGTGGCCGGCCGAGGGACCGGCAGCGGGACAGGGTCTCAGGTGGCCGGCCGAGGGACCGGCAGCGGAGGCGTAGCAGATGCTCAGGAGGCCGACCGTTGGGACGGAGGCAAGGCCGATTCTCAGGGGGCCTACCGCTGGGCCGAAGGCGAGACAGATGCTCAGGAGGCCGACCACGGGGCTGGGGACGAAGCAGCGTCTTAGGGGGACCACCGCCGGGCCGGAGGCATGGCAGAGGTTCTGGAGGCCGGCCGAGGATCCGGTAACGGAGCAGAGTCTTAGGTGGCCGGCTGCGGGGTCGGAGGCGAAGCTAACACTCTGGGGGTCTGCCACGGGTTCGGCGGTGAAGATGACGCTCCGGGGGTCTGCGGCGGAGCCGAAGGCGAAGCCGACGCTCCGGGGTTCTGCTGCGGGGCCGGGGGCGAAGCTGACGCTCTGGGGGTCTGCCGTGGGGCCGGAGGCGAAGCTGACGCTCTGGGGGTCTGCCGCGGGGCCGGAGGCGAAGCTGACGCTCCGGGGGTCTGCTGCGGGGCTGGAGGCGAAGCTGACGCTCCGGGGGTCTGCCGCGGGGCCGGAGGCGAAGCTGACGCTCTGGGGTCCGGCCGCAGGGCCGGAGGCGAAGCAGCTTCTCAGGAGGATGACGCCCAAACTTCAGCAGGTACCACTACGGGGTACCTCGTCCCCTCCTCAGCGGCTCAGGAACAGGCTCAGTAGCGACCGCCGACTGTGGCTCTGGAGGAGGCTCTGAGGAGACCGCCGACTGCGGCTCTGGAGGAGGCTCGAGGAGACCGCCGACTGCGGCTCTGGAACAGGGTCTGAGGAGCCCACCGACTGCGGCTCCTGGACTGGAACAGGGGAGCCCGCCGATTGCGGCTCTGGGTCTGGAACAGGAGAGCCCGCCGATTGCGGCTCCGGGTCTGTAACAGGAGAGCCCGCCGATTGCGGCTCCCGGTCAGAAACAGGGGAGCCCGCCGATTGCGGCTCCCGGTCAGGAACAGGGGAGCCCGCCGATTGCGGCTCCCGGTCAGGAACAGGAAGCCCGCCGATTGTGGCTCCCGGTCAGGAACAGGGGAGCCCGCCGATTGCGGCTCCGGATCAGGAACAGGGAGGACCACCGACCGCGTCCCAGGAACAGGCCCACAGGAGACCGCCACCTGCGGCTCTTGGACAGGAACTGAGGAGCCCGCCGACTGCGGCTCCACATCTGGAACAGGAAAGACCACCGACAGTGGCTCCACATCTGGAACATGAGAAACCACCGACTGTGGTTCCGTCTCAGGAACTGGGGAGGCCACCGACTGTGGCTACACCTCAGGAACAGGAGACACCACCGACTGTGGCTCCACCTCAGGAACTGGGGAGGCCACCGACTGTGGCTCCACCTCAGGAACTGGAGGGACCACCGACTGTGGTTACACCTCAGGAACTGGAGGGACCACCGACTGTGGTTCCACCTCAGGAACTGGAGAAACCACCGACTGTGGCTCCACCTCAGGAACTGGAGAAACCACCGACTGTGGTTCCACCTCAGGAACTGGAGAGACCACCAACCGTGGCTCTGTCTCAGGAACAGGGGAAACCACCCATGGAGGCTCATGTTCAGTCTCTGAGGTGGCTTGAAGTGTCTGTAGAGGGCTCTTGGCGGTTTGTGGCCCCTGCTGAGAGGCTCTTGGAGGCATATTTTCACCAACTCCGAACTCTGAAGCCCACTTAAGTATATGCTCAGGGGTCTCTGGACGGTACAGAGCTGACTTAAGGCTGGAAAATTAGAGTTCCAGAATGGATTACAGGATCTGAGGCTAAAAAATCAGGCATGTGGTCAGGTTTAAAACTAACTGGGTTATTTTCTGGTTCTGGAGCTGGATCTGGCTGGCGTGGAGCTGAATGTGGTGGCTCGAAGGGGAAGATATCCTCTCTATCCCCATAAAAATAATTCCAGAGATCAGACTCATGGATGTGGGGAGCTCCTACGCTTCGGGGTGAGAATACTGGACCTATTTTAAGTTTCTTAATGGATGGAGAAATATGAGGATCATGTAAATGAGAGCTGAGACTGACCTGGTGCAAAAAGGAACTGGAGTCCTGAGTCTGAGGGTGGACGGCTCTGGATCTTGTTTGCAATTCAATATCCAGCCCTATAGCTAGCTCTATGAGGTCCTCAAGGTTAGCTGGCTCATCGAAAAAAGTTAGCTCGTTCCTGACAGGTTCATTTGGGGCAAGGAGAAACGCGGTCTTAAGTGCAGATTCGTTCCACCCGGAAACGGCTGCTTTAACCCGGAAGTCAGAGGAAAACTCGGCAACGGATCTATCTCCCTGTTTAAGTTCAAAAAGTCCACTAGAAACGATGGACTTAGTGACCTGATTAAAGGTTCTTTCAAATTCCTGGATGAATGTTTCATAGGTACAGTTAGAACTAGATTTTGACGGAAGTCTGGTCTTCGCCCATTCAAGGGCTTCTCCGGACAGAAATGACACAACAAAAGCTATCCTATCCTTATCATACAGGAAACTAGACTCATAAAATTAAAAAAATAACCGACACTGAAACAGAAATCTCCTGAGCTTACTTGGATTGCCGGAAAATCTCTCAGGCAGAGAAGGGCTGAGTGAAGAAAACGACGGGCTGGGTTCTGACCAGAAAGGAAGATTATTATCTTGACTAGGAAGTGACGTCACTGCCGGTGACCTAGGAGACGGAAGTGAATTCGGAGCAGGACGTGCCGCTGACGTGACGTTAGCATTATCCAAGTGGCTAGCGAATGTTTGATTCAGATGTAACTCACGGAGGGTTTGTGCATGTCCATGGATCTGAGCGTCCCGTTCCTCAATCCACCGACGGAGGTGATCTGCTGGGCTTTGTGTTTGGCCGCAGTGTTCTGTCATGATTGGTACAAAGGAGCAAGCCCTTATGCAGAACACACACGGAGGAGGCAGGGAAAAATACCAAATGTTTATTAAAAGTTCAGAACACGAGAGAATAAACAAGTTCTGAGAATGTCAGGAGGTTAAGCTCACCTAGAGCTTCAGGCTAGAGACAGGTTTCCTGTGAGGCAGCTCACCCAGAGCTTCAGGCCAGAGACAGGGTTCCAGTGAGGCAGCTCTTCCTGAGCTTCAGACCAGAGACAGGTTTCCTGTGAGGCACAGACAAAGGAGAGATTAGAATCTGATCCCACACTAGAGACAACTTAGATTCAATCAGTTACAGAGGTTCAGGTAGCTAACCAAACTAAGATCAACACTGCGGCGTGGAAGCAAGGTCTGGCAGGAGCTTATAAAGGGGAGATCTCCTGATGAGTAGATTAACAACAGGTGTGCAGGAAGACTCCAGCCCTAGGAGACCCACGGCGCACTCTGCTGGAGACAGAGGGTAATCTCCAGATCCCAACAGTAACTCCAGCCCTAAGGGAAAATAACAAAGAGCAGAAGAGGATCCTCGGCGCCCTCTGGTGGGCAAGCCTGAGGATCCCAACAGAGGGTGTCAGGCACCACCAGGCTCTCCTAAAATAACCTAGTATTCCAAATTTAATAAAGTATTTTCCAAATTTAATAAGTACTTATATAAGGATATATGAAAGGCAGACTAAGCTGGGGAAAGGTCCAGGTATGTATGAATGTATATGTGAATGTGTCGTCTATAATTCTCTTCTTGACGACTTAAAATTGAAGCTAAGTTTTATAAAAATTCAAAGTTCTTAAAAAGCAGAAAAAGACTCAAAGATACAAAAAAATCAGGCAGGGGCAGCTGAGTCCGGGTCCAGTGTGTTTATTGCTAAACACAACACATTCACACTGAGCTGGTCACCGGTGAGCCGAAGCTGAACAAATGGTGAACACAGCTCCCTTTTATACATTTCTTATCGGTGGAAAACCCCCTTCAGAACATATTTCAGTCTTTGGTAAAGGTCACATTGATATTTATCTGCAAAACACGGTGACATTCATAGACACATCTCATTCTTGTGAGAGCAATCTCTCAGGCCATGAAAACATCTGGTGCATTCAAATCACAAACTTATGACGGTTTCGTCACAAACATGTCAGAACACATCTTTCCCTTGCTTCAAGCCATGTCAGTCTGGCCTACTGCTCCCCCCCTCGTGTCTTAGTCAAAGCATCACCCTTTCTGGGACCATTACCGCTCCGTGTGCCTTGAAAATAACAACTCTTTTTGTATGGCCAAATTTTGCTGAGCTGGGCAACCTTGAGATGTCAAATATTTCATTTTTATTGAGTGTGCTTTCTTATCACTAAGGGGCCTCAACCCTGCGTTGTCCTGCAGACTTCACTCCTATTGGGGCCAGGTGCAACAGTTACACATACTCACTGCTCTGCTTTTCTCCTCTCTGGCCTTGAATGGCTCCATTCATTGCTCTGTTTTTTCTTTTCCTTTTTGGCCTTGAATTGCTCTTATAACAGTATTTGGGAAAACAACTTTAAACTTATGAAACATTAACTTTATTTTATCTTATGATTAGTGCAGATTAATACACAACATTCCCCCCTTTGATCCTAAAAGGATCAATTACGTGATTATGCAGGTGATAACTAATCTAAAACACCTTAAATGTGAACTCACCCAAGTGACAAAAGTATATATATATATATATATATATATATATATATATATATATATATATATATATTGTGCACACCAAACCAAACATGAGATTAAACACACACCATATAGTAGAAGTGAGTAATATAAGATGTGGTGGTGTCTGAGTAAATATTAAACTAATAAAATGCAGAAAACAGAAAATACAAAAACAAAGAGGGATCCCCCTCTTGGCTCCCTCAAGAGGACCCGTCCTCGTTGCTTACTTTTTTTGTAGCAAGATTTTCTAATTCTGTTTTCTCAGCAGAGGCAAATACCAATGCCCAAGCAGCATCTTGTGTTACGAGGTCACTGCATTTATCCCCTACATTGGTGGTATTTCACACCCATACATACACAAACACAAACAAAAAGCTTCATCAGGCCCGGACTATGCCAGGCAAACACATCTTCTAGTGGTCAAAGGACCGTCATTACAACCAACATAGGAGTAACCATGTGGCACTCTCCTGCACAGTAATTGTACTGTCACATAAAGTATACAATCCTACCAATATGTTTAACAAAGGTATGCATAATCATCAATAATCAGCATTGTCCTTATATCCAGTTATGGCGTTGAAGTTGATATATTAATAATAATAATAGCCTCCATAATTCTGTCCATAATTCTGCCCTCCGTTCGGCCCCCCTGGGTATAGGGAGCCATATGCTGCAGATCAGCGGTCAGCTGCATCACCTGCTCTTGTAGGTCGATAATGGTCTGCTGTGCATCTCGAAGTTGCACCACCTGCTCTTGTAGGTTGATAATGGTCTGCTGTGCATCCCGAAGTTGCTGCCTCAGTTCCAGATTGTCTCGGGTCAGCTGCCGATTCCCAGCCTTTACTTTGCGTTTGTACAGGGTGCGGCGCATCCGTTCAAAGGACCGACGTAGCTCGGGGTGCGCCAGACCCTTCATGAATTGGGAATAAACTGCTGTGGTCATAAAGGTGATTTCAGGCTTAAGGTCAGCGTTGGTATCATAGGACTCCAGCGGATGAGCCAAGAACTTTGCAACATGATGAGCTTCGGCAAGAACATAGCCAGTACGCCTGGAATGGGTGGTGGCGGATAATTATATTGGTGGGGTGACGGTGGTCGTCGATCCTCGATTCTCAGGACTGGCAGGGGTGCTGGTTGGGCCGAAATCAATACTGAGGTTCCCCGGTGATGACGAGATGGACAGTGGCTTCCCAGTAGGTAATGGTGGTTGATCATCAGGCTGCCTGCTGGGTGTCATCATCGGTTGATCCTCAGGCTGCCTGCTGGGTGTCATCATAGGTTTGCTCCAACCCGAAGGTGCACTGCTTGGCCCCTCTGCAGGATCTAGTAGATGCCTGGGAGGAAGATATGGGCATCCTACCCCTAGTGATGGGCCTAACGACGCCATTGCAGCTCGTAAATTCATTTGGTTTTCTTCATATTCATCATAACTAGCCTCTGCCATGTTCAATAATCTACCTGTGGGGACATAGTATGGCAAATTTAGGCTTCATCTGAAGGCATATTATCTCTTATATCTATGGATTATTCAGCATGCAAGTTGCTATATCTATGTGAGTAAGTATATAAGTCATTGTTATGCAAAATATTTATATATATACACTGTTGTTATTAAAGAAATGCACGTACCTGGTGAGGGTGGAAGGTGATCATGGTTATGTTTTATATCTCTTGGTCCAATTGTATCTCTACAACTGGGAACTGACCAGTTACACTTACAACAAGTCTTGAGACCAGTCCCCGAACAAGGGGTATGATGCAACACATTACTATCAATATAATCAGTATTACTGCCCCTAGAATCATTCCTGCTGCCTCAAGATATTTTCCCCTTCCAAGCTTGTGAAACCAATCCCAGAATCCCTTCAGCTGAGTGTTCCAATTAGACTGCAGCACATGTTCATCTCTCATTCGTTTCATTTCCTGTAGGACTCCTGTGAGGCTACCATTTACATCTGTGTGCATGGGGATTAAAGTACAACAATCTTCCCCTATATAATCACATATTCCTTGGTCTCCAGCCATGCGGGATTCTAGCACGAACCTATGTTGTAGAACCATAAGTGAAGTTGCATGCAATTGTTCCTTTACCAAATCCAGGCCGTTTATTGTAAAGTTTATAAATCTTTGTTGATTATACCATAGGAGATTCACCCATCTACTATTTCGAGCTATGTACTGCGCATTGGCAATAGTTCCCCAAATAGGCACCGCACCAGCCACTCTTCCGCTTTCTATCCAATCACTCCCTATGGCAACCTGGTCTTTAGGTACTCCATATGGGATCTGATCCCAAAAAATATATACCTCATCTGATCTCTTCCACTCATGTTTAGGGGGAGTACTTCTTTTAGCGCGGTTGGGTAACTCATTGCCTGGACAAATTACTGAATCCATTGTTGGAACATATTGGTTTCCCAGTGTGCAGTCTTTAATTTGTCTAGATCTCTTTTCTGCCTTTTGTTTACCAATTTTACCATTCTCTGCGCTTTCCCTACCGTCATTACCTGCTCTGTTAATGTGTTTTGGCATATGTTCATTTTGCATCTTACCTCAATGATCACCATCCCATCCTCACGGCAGTCCATGCTTTGTGGAACTCCAAGCCAATGTTTCCCCATTGAGTTACCTAAAATTTCTTCAGACATTACATAATCATATCCTTTGATTTGCACATGCATTAGTGATAAATTTTCTCCATCATTATTATTGATTACCCCTTGGTTAGTAGCTAGTGTTACCATTGCTAGTGCACATGTTTGTGGGTGACGCATTAAATGTGTGTTTGCACTGTTAGTATTAATTTTCATAAGATCCCCCCTTGTTAACCCACAAAGGGTGAACACAACAAGAAAGTTAATCAAAGTCTGAAGAAGGCGCATACGGGAGACGCCCAGACGGCGATGGGGTGGGCGGGACCGAGTGGATCGGCGGCCCACTTGCTTCGGAGGAGGAAGGGGAAAGGGAGGGGATGAGAGGGAAAGGTGCAGGTGAGGGATGTTAAGGGGACAGGACTCCACCAGCATCTGATGGGCCAGAAGAAAGAAGTTCGTCCAGTGCCTGAACGACGGATGGATCTGGGTGAGACCCAGAAGAAGTCTCAGTGGCAGAAGGATCATCATCATTGCCACCAGAATCAGAAGGTGGATGGGAAACATAAGAATGAACACTGTCATCCTCAGAGTCCCCTGACCCTGGCGATTGGAGAGCTGCCAAGCGGGCCGAACGTCTTTGGACGCCTGACGTTGAGGGGAGTGGGGATGCATCAGTGCCCGACACCGGTGCAACATCTAAAGTTTGTGAGCTAGTGGAGGGGTGCTGCGGAGGGAGACTTGTTGCTGCCCTGTCAGCATGCGCAGAGCCCGTCGGTCCTGGATCGAGTCCAGGTGGGTCTGGAGGCCGATGCCTGGTGCAGTGGTTTTTATGAAACCAGAAGGGCTTACCTTCAACTTTCAGGGCAGTGGGAGTGGTAAGCACAACTTTAAAGGGGCCTTCCCTACGAGGCTCGTTCCACTGACGTCTAAAGACTCGTATGAACACACTGTCACCCACTTTAACGTCCCTGACGTCCACTGGAAGGTGTGTCTCGTCTCAGCTGTGAGCTGCTTTCACCTGTTGAAATATAAGCCTGTGAATGCGGGTTAAGGACCTGAGGTAGTCCCCCATTTCACGCTCAAGCTGTGCTAGGGAAATCTCTGCCAGCTGGGGTCCTCGAACCTGTGGGAGAGGCATTGGTCGACCTGTAAGCATTTCATGAGGAGTAAGATGGGTTATGCGGTTAGTTTGAGAACGCATTGCCATTAATGCAACAGGCAAGGCGTCCGCCCAAGTCAAACGGTTGTTGCTGTCAGCTATTATCTTAGCAATCTTCGATTTCAAGATCCCGTTAGCTCGTTCCACGGATCCCTGTGACTGGGGATGATACACACAACCAAACTTTTGTTTTATGCACAACAGTTTAAACATTTGCTGGATCACCTGTGAAACAAAATGTGGTCAGTTATCAGATGATATTGTGTCAGGCATGCCAAATCTGGGAAAAACTTCTTTACACAAAAACCGTGCTGCTGCTTTGTGGTCATTATGAGCAGTGGGACATGCTTCTACCCATCTGCTAAACCTACAAACAACCACCAACATGTACCTCTTTCCCTGAACCCGAGTTATCATGTCTACGTAATCCATCATCAGATGGCGGAACAGACCGTCTGGCATAGGGATATGTGCTAAGGGTTGAGTAAACATTTTACGCACATTGTACTTAGGGCAATGTGGACATAAGGCCAATTCTCTGTCTACCATAGGTGTCATATAAGGTGACCACCAAACTGCCTGTAACTTTTGAACAACTTGGGCTCGTGAACAATGATCAGGTCCATTCTTTATTTTAATGGCTGTCGGTAATAAGGACAAAGGTAGTACAAAATGTCCTCGAGAACTACGCCACAATCCATCGTGGGGGTGTGTTAACCGAGCCGCCCCCCTTTGTACCCATAGGCGTTTCTCTGCTTCAGATACGTTATTTTGGGCTTCTATTAAGGAGGCCAAATTAGTAATGGGTTCACACTCAGCTACATGAACCATTGGTCCCTGCACTGCTGAACCTGTGGCTTCTTTAGCTGTCTCATCTGCTAAGTTATTTCCAATGGCAATAGGTGTTTTTGCTGTTTGATGAGCAGCACATTTTACAATAGCTAACGCAGATGGAAGTTGCATAGCTTTTATTAACTCTACTACTGCTTGCCCATGTGTCACTGGGGTGCCATCTGTTCTAACAAACCCTCGTTGTTTCCAGATGCTAGCGTTTATATGGCATACCCCGTACCCATAAGCACTGTCAGTATAGATTGTCATTCTTTTACCAGTAGCCAATTTACATGCAGCTGTTAATGCTTTTATCTCTGCCAATTGGGCAGAGCAAGGTTGATCTAGACTCATTGATTGTACCTTGGTAAAGGTCCCATCGGGTTTAAGTTGGACTATTCCATATCCAGCTCTATTCCCTGTGTCACCTCTGACGCATGATCCGTCTACGAACAGCGTCAGATCAGATGGGATTGGATGATTGTATAAGTCCTCCCTTACCTTCATGAAGGCGTCCGTCTCCTGGAGACAATCATGGGGCTCACCTTCTGTGGGCAATACCATTCTTGTGGCTGGGTTAATGGTGGTACAACGTTGTATTGTTAAATCAGGTCCTGAAAGCAGAACTTCATAACCTGTTCGACGAGCTTGGGTTATCACAAAGCGTGGGCTGGTGAGCAGTGCATGTAATTGATGTGATGTGTACAGAATAACAGGGTGGCCCATAGTAATAACTGAGGCCTTTTTGTAGGCGAAGGCTGCTGCTGCCAAACCCTGGTAGCAGGGAGGCAGACCTTCTTCGACACCATCTAATTTTGTGCTGTAATAAGAAATTGGCTGTTTACCTGTTGGGGTGTCTTGCATCAATACTGCACATGCATACCCTTGTCGCTCAGCCACATAGAGATGAAATGGTTTGCCATAATCTGGATTGGCCAGAGCAGGAGCAGTTTGGAGATCTTGTTTCAGCAGCTGGAACGCACCCTCTGCCTCATCTGTCCATTGTAATTGAGCCGACTGGTGTCCTTGACCTGCGGCTTTAATCATTGCTCTCAGTGGAGCCGTTTTGATGGCATAATCACACACCCACAGTCTGCTGTAACCTGCCATGCCAAGGAAAGACAACATGTGACCAACAGTCTGAGGTTTGGGCATTTGGGTTATGGCTTCCAGTTGGGACGGTGCAATACACCTCTTGTCCCCACTAAGTTGCCTGCCGAGATACTCCACTGTTTGTTGGCAGAATTGCAATTTTTGTTTACTTACTTTGTGTCCTCCTTCTGCCAAAGCAGTCAACACTGTAATTGAGTCTCTCTCACACTGTTCTTTAGAAACAGAACAAATCAGAATATCATCAACATACATCAACTTTGTAGATGGTATGTCAAGGTGATTTAAGTCATTTGCCAGTACACGATTGAAAATTGATGGTGAGTGTAAGAAACCCTGTGGTAATCGCGAATATGTATATTGTTGGCCTTTGTACGTAAATGCAAATAAATACTGGGAATCTGGATGGACCGGTACACTGAAGAATGCTGAACACAGATCAATCACAGTAAACCATTTGGTACCTGGAGGTATATTACTCAGTTGTGTGTGTGGGTCAGGTACTACTGGTATTTCTTCTGCTACAATAGCATTAATCAATCTTAGATCATGGACTAATCTATAGTCATTACTGTTGGGCTTTCTGATGGGAAAAATTGGGGTGTTACAGGGGCTTACTGTTGGTTTAAGAACTCCTGCTGTTTCTAATCCTGTAATGATAGGCTGTATTCCTTCTACTGCCTCTCGTTTAAGTGGGTACTGTCTTTGGAAGGGCAATTTAGCATTTGGTTTAATGGTGAATTTGATGGGGTCTGCTGATTTTACTAATCCTACATCTGTCTTACTTTTAGACCATACCTGCTCTGGGACTTGTTCTAATAGGGATTCATGTTCTGCCGCCACTGCCATTTGTCTTTTCCCAGGAACTTTAATGTGTTCTGCAATTACTTCATCAGCTTGTAAATACGAGATCTTGAAAAACAGTCTATATTTTGACATGCTAATGCAGTCCCATGCTGTAGCAATCCATTCGGTAACTTGCTTGGTTTCTTGAACCATGGGTCCTAGATCATGTGACTCATACTCGTCTGCAATCAGTAATGTGACATGTGGTGCTGAGTTGGTAACCTGGAACCATTCTGCTACATCTTTATCAGGAAATGTGACAACTGCTGCAGCTCCTTGTGGTCCAACCACTATGTTAGCATACTGGATGACAGTTGTTTTGTTATTTATGTCTTCATCCCAGCTTTTCTCGTAGTCTTCATGTGTTTGGCCTTTGTCATAAAACATGGTACAATGGAGTGGAAGAAAAGGTTCTTTAGATTTCTCGTAGTGATTCATTATCAGGGGTCTCCATGTTTCCCACTCTAGTTGGAGGAAGGAGGTTGGTGATGTGAGTTTCAGCCAAAATACTTGGTCTTCTGGCTCATGGCTTGTTATCTGGGGGGTTGTTTGCAGGCCCATTGGCATCATGTAGGCTTCATTCTTGTCTGTTGCTTCAAAATAAATTCCATTAGAGGTACATTTCATTTTTGCATTGAGCTGGCACAGCACATCTCTACCCAGCAGATTTATGGGCGTATCTTCTGAGTAAAGTAGTGGTGCATACACAGTCTTTTCACCTATGATCATGGGAACTGGCTTAGTCATGGGTATTATTTGGGTCTTCCCAGAGAAACCTACTGTTCGAATCTTTGATGCTGAGAGAGGCAGGCCAATTCCACTTTTTCATATACAGGAGTAGGCCGCTCCTGTATCAATCATAAAGCGATGATGGCTGTCATATATTATGACATCAATGGTAGGTTCTGTTTGTGGACGTTGGGTTAATACAGGTAGAATGGCCTCTCCATCAGTTTTCTCTGGGCACCCCTATAGCCAGTATGTGTCTTGTCCCGTTCCATAGGTGGCTGGTCCAGCAGTAGGGGGTTGGGGTCCCATCCATGGGTTAGTGGGGCAGTCTCTTTGCATGTGTCCAACTTGTCCACATCCCCAGCATTGCATTCTCACTCGCTGTTGTCCCATGTCTGGACCGGCCTGTGGCATCTGCTGGTATTGGCCTTGAGGGGGCCTTCTTGGGGCTCCTTGTGGGCCCCTCCATCTTACCCGCATGGGTGGCCCCCCTCGTCCTCTTCCGAACGTTGCTTGTTGGGGACCTCCTCCTTGGTTTAGATGCACATGAATAGGAGGGACTGGTTGGGGTTGGGTCTGCTGTGGCAGGGCACCTCCCACAGGTGGCGCTGCTGGATACTGCATCTGCTGTGTGGGTGGAGGAATAACAGGAGACACTACTGGTGCTTGTACCACTGCCTCCCCTGTTGGTGCTCCCTCGGTTGGGGGTGTGGCCACCACAGTCAGTGCAGCTTGATGCTTGGGCTTCTCTTTCTCTTTCTTTGCTTTGGACAATTCCCCAATCTGCAGCTGGGTTAGCTTGGTGGCCAGCATCTTGCTTTGGTCCTCAAAGGCTCGTTTCTCGGCCCGATGCATGTTTACATAGTGAATAACATGCTCAGAGAACAGAGGCCAGTCCATCTTCATGAGCCCCACAACTCCGTCCAGTTTGGCTTGTACTTCTTTGGGCATGGCCTCTCTGATGTAGGTTCTGAATAGAGGGCCAGATGTTTTCAGTTCATTCCCATCACTTCCAGTCTCTGTTTTCCATTTCTGTTGGAACCTGTGCAGAAACTGGGCGGGGCTTTCATCATCCTTTAGGCATTCTTGTCTCAGCTTAGTTGGATCACTGCAGGTGGGGTATTTGTTCCTTAAGGCTGCCCACACCTTGGGTCTTATTTGGTTGAATGGTATCTTGTCATACTGGTGTGAGGTCATGACCCTTGGAAGCTGGGCTTCGTCAAACACCTCTCTGGCTGCTGAGTGTCCTGCTGTTTTAATTAGCAGCGCCTTGATGTCTCCAGCTGCCAGATTGATGCCTACAGTGATTTCTTCCAGCTTTTCTATCCATCTGTCAGCACCATCTACCAATGGGGTCAGCCTTCCAGCCAGGGTTATCATGTCCATAAATGACCATGGCACGTATCTGTCATCATGAGGTCCTTTAGACAGCAAGGGAGCCATATAGGTCCCTCCTTGATCTTGTTCCGTCTTCTGCTGTCGCATTTTGGACCTGGTCACCATTTGGCTAGGGCCGCTTTTTACTATCTGTAGCCCCACGTCACACTCAGCTGTGAGTGGCTTCCTTTCTTTTGCTGCTGGCCTGCTTTCCTCCTTGAACCCCTCATGGAATGGGTTTGTAGTTGGCAGTATGTCTGAGCCTTCACTGTCCTCCCATTCGGACACATCACCTCCCTCTTCCTCATATTCCATGTCTTTTCCCCCTCTCCTTCCTGCCTCTTCGATCAGAGACAAAGTCCGTGGGCTTGGCAGGTCTGGGTAATCAGTTTTGGCCTCTATTATAAGCTGCTCCGCTTCCATTCTCTTCAATTTTTCCAATTCTTCATCTCAACTTTTCTTCTCTTTTTGTTTTTCTATTGTCTCTTTTAAATTTTTTAATCGTCTATTTTGTGCTTTCTCTTCCAACTCTTGCTCCTTGAGTCGTACAAATGTTTCCGTTAGTTGCACCAAGTCCTGGTTTATCTCTTTTGCCAGTGATTCAGTTTCTTCCAAAAATAACTCTATCTTGGGATCTGTGTGGCCTTTGTATGTTGACTTGGTCCTAGGCTCTGAGCGGCAGGTGGGGCCTCTTGGGTATGGTAAATGTCTGCGACGTACTGGGGGTAGGGAACGGCTAAGGGTAGATTTTCTCCTTACTTCTGGGGTTTTATCCCATCCGTCATAGTCACCGCTGTAATCATACTCTCCCTGCTGTGTGCTACTCATTTCTTTTTCTGTTTCTTCCTCTTCTTCTAAAACTAATTTAAGTTGCCCTGTAATCTTTCCCCTGCTGCCTGACTTTATCACAACTGGGTACTGACCTCCTGCGCTAGGGTGATAAGGTGGTGGTTTATGATCAGTGTAATCAGGGGCTGTTGGGCTCTTTTGGTGTTCTACTTTGAAATATTGCAGGATGTCTCTCTGTTCAGCATGCCTCTGTTTTTTATGCAAAAGCATCCGGTCCCGTTTTTTATCTTTATTTCTCAATCTTTCTTCAACTTCATCACTGCATGAAGGATCAAAGCTGCCTTCTTTAGGCCAACAATTTTTCCCAGATGTCATCTTATGCCATTTGGTCATGCATTTTTGAATTTTGCGTTTATTGGATGGGTGTGTCAATATTACCAATTTGGCTGGCGTCAGCCCGTCAGACTGTTGTTTGCTCATATTGATTCCCATGGCTACTAGCAGTCACTCAACCGTCAGGTCCGTGCTTATTCACCAGTCTTTGTAATCCTCAGTTAATTTTTATCTTAACTGGTTCTGCTCTCTTCAATACAGATCGTGTTTATTTTCTTTGTTTCTTTCTAGTTAATTTACTTCCTACATTTAGATCTTTTCAATTTTGAGATAAAATCTTTAATAAAACAAATTTGTAATGTTATTTTGCACTTTCACTAATTCTATACTTTATATATTTTACTTTATGTAGACTATAGTTTGTAATAATATATACTTATAATATCTTTATCTTATAAAGCTTACAATTTTTTCCAATCTTATTTAGGAATTTTGTTAATTTATTTCATTCTCATAACTCTTGTGTTTTTTTCAGTTATCAATTTTGTTTTCCAATCCTTATTACTTTTCAGGTTATTCCTTTTAACTATATTCTGTACTAATTACTTCTATTAATTTATTATTATATCTTTAAGCTTTATCTATATTATAATCTTTATTCATTAATATCACCCACCCCTTACTTCCCCTCAGTTACTCAACTCTTTCACTCTACACACTAACACAGACACACAAGACAAATGATTATATATATATATTTACAGTGCACTTCTTCCTTCCTCACTGTTTCCTACAGTGGCATCTACGTTTTTCCCTGCTGCCCCGGCTGCACCCAGATAACTGGAAATGCATAGACGTCCTCCGGATGGTCGAGCGGTACTATTCTCCGATTATCGCTTAACTGGTAATATTCTGGCTATCCCTTAGCCTGGCTATCGCTTAGCCTCTAAATACCTTTTTCTCACTGTTTCCTACAGTGGCACATATTCCAATACCTTAATACTACTTAAGCCGTCTCGTGGAGCACCCTGACTACCTTAGTCACTGATACCCTCACGTAACACGCGTACACTATTGGTTCCGGATTTATGGCTTCCACAGACTATGTATCAATCTGTCCCTTTACCAATCATCCGCTCAGAACAACCCGTGTTAAGCTTAACTTATTTACAAAATAATTCAAACACAGAACAGTTTAACACAAACATTAATAACACTTAAAACATACATTCATACATACATTCATACATACCTGGACCCTTCCTCAGCTTAATCTGCCTTTACATACTCTTATATAAATTCTTATCAAATTTGGAAATTACTTTATTAAATTTGGAAAACTAGGTTCTTTTAGGAGAGCTTTGTGACGCCTGACACCCACAAGCAGTAGCCGGAGGCTGATTCCCCACTAATTTAGAAAATTATAACGAATTGACTCACCTTCAATGGTGAATTATGGGCCCTTGGGGTTTCACACTCTCCAGCTGGTGCCTGCAGATCGTCCGACGTCCCCTTTTTGCTTTCCTCCTGCAGCTGGCTCGCCAATTACACTATATTGCCAAAAGTATTTGCTCACCTGCCTTGACTCACATATGAGCTTAAGTGACATCCCGTTCCTAATCCATAGGGTTCAATATGACGTCGGTCCACCCTTTGCAGCTAGAACAGCTTCAACTCTTCTGGGAAGGCTGTCCACAAGGTTTAGGAGTGTGTTTATGGGAATTTTTGACCATTCTTCCAGAAGCGCATTTGTGAGGTCGCACACTGATGTTGGACGAGAAGGCCTGGCTCTCAGTCTCCGCTCTAATTCATCCCAAAGGTGTTCTATCGGGTTGAGGTCAGGACTCTGTGCAGGCCAGTCAAGTTCATCCACACCAGACTCTGTCATCCATGTCTTTATGGACCTTGCTTTGTGCACTGGTGCACAGTCATGTTGGAAGAGGAAGGGGCCAGCTCCAAACTGTTCCCACAAAGTTGGGAGCATGGAATTGTCCAAAATGTCTTGGTATGCTGAAGCATTCAGAGTTCCTTTCACTGGAACTAAGGGGCCAAGCCCAGCTCCTGAAAAACAACCTCACACCATAATCCCCCCTCCACCAAACTTTACACTTGGCACAATGCAGTCAGACAAGTACCGTTCTCCTGGCAACCGCCAAACCCAGACCCGTCCATCAGATTGCCAGATGGAGAAGCGCGATTCGTCACTCCAGAGAACGCGTCTCCACTGCTCTAGAGTCCAGTGGCGGCGTGCTTTACACCACCGCATCCGACGCTTTGCATTGCACTTGGTGATGTATGGCTTGGATGCAGCTGCTCGACCATGGAAACCCATTCCATGAAGCTCTCTGCGCACTGTTCTTGAGCTAATCTGAAGGCCACATGAAGTTTGGAGGTCTGTAGTGATTGACTCTGCAGAAAGTTGGCGACCTCTTCGCACTATGCGCGTCAGCATCCGCTGACCCCGCTCCGTCAGTTTACGTGGCCTACCACTTCGTGGCTGAGTTGCTGTCGTTCCCAAACACTTCCATTTTCTTATAATACAGCTGACAGTTGACTGTGGAATATTTAGGAGCGAGGAAATTTCACGACTGGATTTGTTGCACAGGTGGCATCCTATCACAGTTCCACGCTGGAATTCACTGAGCTCCTGAGAGCGACCCATTCTTTCACAAATGTTTGTAAAAACAGTCTGCATGCCTAGGTGCTTGAATTTATACACCTGTGGCCATGGAAGTGATTGGAACACCTGATTCCAATAATTTGGATGGGTGAGCAAATACTTTTGGCAATATAGTGTATGTCGTCTATAATTCTCTTCTTGACGACTTAAAATTGAAGCTAAGTTTTATAAAAATTCAAAGTTCTTAAAAAGCAGAAAAGACTCAAACAAAGATCAAAAAATTCAGGCAGGGGCAGCTGAGTCCGGGTCCAGTGTGTTTATTGCTAAACACAACACATTCACACTGAGCTGGTCACCGGTGAGCCGAAGCTGAACAAATGGTGAACACAGTTCCCTTTTATACATTTCTTATCGGTGGAAAACCCCCTTCAGAACATATTTCAGTCTTTGGTAAAGGTCACATTGATATTTATCTGCAAAACACGGTGACATTCATAGACACATCTCATTCTTGTGAGAGCAATCTCTCAGGCCATGAAAACATCTGGTGCATTCAAATCAGAAACTTATGACGGTTTCGTCACAAACATGTCAGAACACATCTTTCCCTTGCTTCAAGCCATGTCAGTCTGGCCTACTGCTCCCCCCTCGTGTCTTAGTCAAAGCATCACCCTTTCTGGGACCATTACCGCTCCGTGTGCCTTGAAAATAACAACTCTTTTTGTATGGCCAAATTTTGCTTAGCTGGGCAACCTTGAGATGTCAAATATTTCATTTTTATTGAGTGTGCTTTCTTATCACTAAGGGGCCTCAACCCTACGTTGTCCTGCAGACTTCACTCCTATTGGGGCCAGGTGCAACAGTTACACATACTCACTGCTCTGCTTTTCTCCTCTCTGGCCTTGAATGGCTCCATTCATTGCTCTGTTTTTTCTTTTCCTTTTTGGCCTTGAATTGCTCTTATAACAGTATTTGGAAAACAACTTTAAACTTATAAAACATTAACTTTATTTTATCTTATGATTAGTGCAGATTAATACACAACAAATGCATGGTTTAAGTATCAATTAACGTTTGTATTATTCTGTGTTTGAACTGTTCTGTGTTAAAACTATTTTGTATAAGTTAAGCTTAACACGTGATGTTCTGAGCGGATGATTGGTAAAGGGACAGAGGTGTCAAGGCGTTTGACATAGTCTGTGGAAGCCATAAATCCGGAACATAAAAGTACGCGTGTTACGTGAGGGTATTGGTGACTAAGCAATAGTCAGCTTGTTCCATGAATTTGTGTTGTATTAGGTATTAAGGTATTGAGAGGCTATGCGATAGCCAGGCTAAGGGATAGCCAGAGTATTACCGATTAAGCGATAATCGGAGAAATAGTACCGCTCTACCAACCGGAGGACGTCTATTCATTTCCAGTTATCTGGGTGAATCTGTGGCAGCAGGGAAAACGTATGTGCCACTGTAGGAAACAGTGAGGAAAATAGAAGTGCACTGTATATATATATATAATCATTTGTTTTGTGTGTCTTTGTCTGTGTGAAGAGTGAAAGAGTTATTACCAAGGGGGAATAAGGGGTAAATAATAATAATAATAAATAAAGATTATAATATTAATAAAGCTTAAATGAGATAATAATAAATTAACAGAAATAATTATTAAGAAATATAGTTAAAATTAAAATTAAAGCTAAATTAAAATTAATTAAAGATTATAAAGGTTAGTAAATAAGCATATACCCTAAGGGTTGGGTGACTGCTGGTTGCCATGGGAGCCAATGGGAGCAAACAGACTGAGGGGCTGATACCTGCCAAATTGGTAATAATGACACATCCATCCAATAAGCGCAAAATTCAAAAATGCATGACAGAATGGCATAAGATAACATCTGGGAAAAATCGCTGGCCTAAAGAGGGCAGCTTTGATCCTTCATGCTGTGATGAAGTAGAAGCAAGATTGAAGGATAAAGATAAGAAGCGAGACCGAGTGCATTTGCATAAAAAACAGAAGCATGCTGAACAGAGAGACATCCTGCGATATTTTAAAATGGAACACCATAAGAGTCCAACAGCCCCTGACTATACTGATCATAAGCCACCACCTTATCGCCCCAGCGTAGCAGGCCAGTACCCAGTAATGATAGAGAAGCCAGGTAGCAAGGGAAAGATTACAGGACAACTTAAATTAGTGTTAGAAGAAGATGAGGAAGAAGCAGAAAGAGAAATGAGTAACACACAGCAGAAAGAGCATGACTATAGCAGTGAAGACGAAGAATTAGATAGAACCCTAGAAGTAAGGAGAAAATCCCCCCTTAGCCGTTCCCTACCCCCGGACGTCGCAGACGTACACCATATCAGAGGGGCCCCACATGCCACTCAGAGCCCAGGACCCAGTCGACATATATGGATGAAACCGAATCAATGGTAGAGCGAGTAGACAAGGAGGTGGAGAAACTGAAGAAAGACCTTTCACGGATCAGGGAAGAAAAGGAAAAAGAGACAATAAAAAGACAAAAGGAGGAGAAGAAAAGGCGAGAGGAAGAATCAGAAAAATTGAAGAGAATGGAAACGGAGCAGCTTCTTTTAAATGCCCAGGAGGACTACCCAGACCAGCCAAGTCCACGGACTGAGGCCCTGATTAATAAAGCAAGGATAAAAGAGGGAGAAGTGTGGGGATGTGAGGATGAAACCCCCATAGAAAGTGAAGTGACAGATTGGACATATGTCGAAACAGAGGATGAAGGCCTGGACATACTGTCGCCAAAGAATCCATTCCATAAGGAGTTCAAGGAAAGAAGCAGGCCAGTGGCAAAAGAACAAAAGCCACTCGCAGCTGAATGTGAAGTGGCTCTGCAAATAGTAAAAAGCAGCCCTGGCCCAATGCTGACCAGGTCCAAAGCATGACAGCAAAAGACAGAACTAGATCAAGAAGGGGCCTATATGGCTCCCTTGCTGTCTAAAGGGCCTCTTGAAGACAGATATGTGCCATGGTCATTTATGGACATGATCACACTTGAGGTTCTGGCTAGAAATAGTCGGTCTCACCTCAACGCATGGTTCTGGTTCTGGAACCAGTCTCCTTGAGAGGGGCTGGACATACTTCCACTCTGGAGTTGCCCACGGTGAGAGGCGCCGGGCAGGAGTGGGCATACTTGTTGCCCCACATCTCGGCGCCTGTACGTTGGGGTTTACCCCGGTGAACAAGAGGGTAGCCTCCCTCCGCCTACGGGTGGGGGGACGGGTTCTGACTGTTGTCTGTGCTTACGGGCCGAACAACAGTTCAGATTACCCACCCTTCTTGGAGTCCTTAGAGGGGGTACTGGAGGGGACTCCCTTGTTCTGCTGGGAGACTTCAACGTTCACGTGGGCAATGACAGTGAGACCTGGAGGGGCGTGGTTGGGAGGAATGGCCGCCCTGATCTGAACTCGAGTGGTGTTCTGTTGTTGGACTTCTGTGCTCGTCATGGATTGTCCATAACGGACACCATGTTCAAGCATAAGGGTGTCCATATGTGCACATGGCACCAGGACACCCTAGGCCGCAGTTCGATGATCGACTATGTCATCATTTCATCTGACTTGCGGCCGTATGTCTTGGACACTCGGGTGAAGAGAGGTGCTGAGCTTTCCACTGACCACTACCTGGTGGTGAGTTGGCTCCGGTGGTGGGGGAGGATGCCGGTCAGACCTGGCAGGCCCAAACGTGTTGTGAGGGTCTGCTAGGAACGTCTGGCGGAGTCCCCTGTTAGGCGGAGCTTTAACTCCCATCTCCGGCAGAACTTCGAACACATCCCGGGGGAGGTGGGGGACATTGAGTCCGAGTGGACCATGTTCCGTTCCTCCATTGTCGAGGCGGCTTATCTGAGCTGCGGCCGCAAGGTTGTCGGTGCCTGTCGTGGCGGCAACCCTCAAACCCGTTGGTGGACACCTCCGGTGAGGGATGCTGTCAGGTTGAAGAAGGAGGCCTATCGGGCCTTTTTGGCCTGTGGGACTCCGGAATCAGCTGATGGGTACCGGCAGGCGAAGCGGCATGCGGCTCGAATGGTTGCTGAGGCAAAAACTCGGGTGTGGGAGGAGTTTGGAGAGGCCATGGAGAAAGACTTCCGCACGGCTCCGAAGCAATTCTGGTCCGCCATCCGGTGTCTCAGGAGGGGGAAGCGGTGCAGCACCAACACTGTTTATAGTGGGGATGGTGTGCTGCTGACCTCGACTCGGGACGTTGTGGGTTGGTGGGCGGAATACTTCGAAGACCTCCTCAATCCCACCAACATGTCTTCCATTGAGGAAGCTGGGCCTGGGGACTCTGGGCTGGGCTCTCCAATCTCTGTGGGCGAGGTCGCCGAGGTGGTTAAAAAGCTCCCCGGTGGCAGGGCCTGTGGATGAGATCCGCCCGGAGTTCATCAAGGTCCTGGATGTTGTAGGGTTGTGTTGGCTGACGCGACTCTTCAACATTGCAGGGACATCGGGGGCAGTCCCCCTAGATTGGCAGACTGGGGTGGTGGTCCCCCTATTCAAAAAGGGGGACCGGAGGGTGTGCTCCAATTACAGGGGAGTCACACTCTTAAGCCTCCCCGGCAAGGTCTATTCAGGGGTGCTGGAGAGGAGGGTCCGTCGGATAGTCGAACCTCGGATTCAGGAAGAGCAGTGTGGTTTCCGTCCTGGTAGCTGGACCAGCTCTACACCCTCAGCAGGGTCCTGGAGGGTGCATGGGAGTTCGCCCAACCAGTCTACATGTGCTTTGTGGACTTGGAGAAGGCGTTCGACCGTGTCCCTCGGGGGGCCCTGTGGGGGGTTCTCCGGGAGTACGGGGTGCCGGGCCCTTTGATATGGGCTGTCAGGTCCCTATATTACCGGTGTCAGAGTCTGGTCCGCATTGCCGGCAGTAAGTCGGGCTCGTTTCCGGTGAGAGTTGGACTCCGCCAGGGCTGCCCTTTGTCACCGATTCTGTTCATTACCTTCATGGACAGAATTTCTAGGCGCAGCCAAGGTGTTAAGGGGATCCGTTTTGGTGGCCTTAGGATTGCATCTCTGCTTTTTGCAGATGATGTGGTCCTATTGGCTTCATCAGTTCGTGATCTGTAGCTCTCACTGGATCGGTTCGCAGCCGAGTGTGAAGCGGCCGGGATGGGGATCAGTGCCTCCAAATCCAAGGCAGTGGTCTTGAGCCGGAAAAGGGTAGAGTGCCTTCTCCGGGTCGGGGGGTGTCCAGCCCCAAGTGGAGGATTTAAGTATCTTGGGATCTTGTTCACGAATGAGGGAAAAAGGGGAGCGGGAGATCGACGGGGCGATTTTGCAGCGTCGCCTAAAGCGGGGTGTACCGTCCGTCTGGTGAAGAGAGACTGAGTCAAAAAGCGAAGCTCCGTTTTACCGGTCGATCTACTTCCTACCCCATCAGGTCATGAACTCTGGTCATGACCGAAAGAAGGAGATCGGGGATACAACGGCCGAAATGGGTTTCCTCCGAAAGGGTGGCTGGCTCTCCTTAGAGATAGGGTGAAACCGTCACCAAAGGGCTCGGAGTAGAGCCGTGTTTCCTCCACACAAGGGGGAGCCATTGAGGTGTTTTGGGCTCTGTTTAGGATGCCTCCGGACCCCTCCCTGGGATTTTCCCGGGCCCACGCCCACCGGGGGGGGGCCCCCGGGCAAGACCCAGACACGCTGGAAGACTATGTTTCCGGCTGGCCTGGGAACACCTTGGGGTTCCTCCTAAGAGCTGGAAGAAGGGGCTGGGGAGGGGGAAGTCTGGGCCTCCCTTTCTTAAGCTGCTACCCCCCAGACCCGACCCGGATAAGGGGAGGAAGATGGAGGGAAGGATGGATCATGGATGGATAAACCTTGCGGAAGACTGCCCCCCTTGGCAATGGTGCTGACGGGGTGGATAGAAAAGCGGGAAAAGAAATCACGGGAGGCATCAATCGGGCGCTGGAGACATAAAGGGCACTGCTAATCAAAACAGCAGACACTCACACCAAGAGGTGTTCGACGAAGCCCAGTTTTCCAAGGTCTGCCCTCACCCCCAGTGTGACAAGATCCATTCAACTACAAAAACCTAAGGTTGGGCAGCCTTGAGGAACAAATCCCCACCTGCATGATCCAACTAAGCTGAGACAAGAATCCCTAAAGGACGATGAGAGCCCAGCCCAGTTTCTGCACAGGTTCAACGAAAGGAAAACAGAGACGGAAGTGAGGGGAATAACTGAAGACATCTGGCCCCCTTTCAAAACCTACATCAAGGGGCCCATGCCCAAACTACAAGCCAAACGGAGGGATTTGTGGGGCTCATGAAGAGGGACTGGCCGCTGTCCTAGCATTTTTATACACTAGTAAACATGCATGGGGCCGAAAAACGGGAAAAACGGACCAAGCTAGATGCGGCCCCCAAATTTAACCCAGCTACATTTGGGGAATTGTCCAAAGAAAAGAAAGAAAAAAAAACCCCCAAACATAAAGCAGCACTGACTGTGGCAGCCACACCCCACAACTGGGGGTGCACCAACAGGGGGGGGCAGTTTACAACCCAATAGTGTCTCCTGTCATCCTCTGCCCGCACAACAAATCAATATCCAACAGCGCCACCTGTGGGAGAGCCCTCCACAGCAGACCCAACCTAAAATCAGCCCCTCGATTCATTTGCATCAAAACCCAAAGGGGGAGGCCCCCCAACAAGCAGTTGAAGGGGACGGGGGGGGCCACCCATGCGAGGAGATGGGGGGGGACCACAAGGACCCCCCAAAAAGGGCCCCCCTCAAGGCCAATACCAGCAGATGCCCGGGCAGGTCCAACGGGGGACAACAGGGGGGGAGACTGCAATGCTGGGTGTGGACAAGTTGGACACATGCAAAGAGACCCCCACTAACCCTGGGGGGACCCCACCCCCCACGCTGGACCACCACCTAGGAGCGGGACAAGAGAAACGGGCAATAGGGGTGCCCAAGAAACCTGATGGAGGGGCCATTCCCCGTTTTAACCCAACCCCACAAACAGAACCCACTTTTGATGTCACTATATAGACAGCCTCATTGCTTAAAGATTATACAGGAGGGGCCTACCCTTATAGGGAAAAGGGGAATTGGCCTCCCTCTCTACATCAAAGTTTCGAACAGTAGGTTTTTTTGGAAAACTCAAATAAACCCATGCTGACCCAGTTTCCATGATCATGGTGAAAAGACTTGTATGCCCCGCTTACTCAGAAATACCCCAATCAATCTACTGGTAAGAGTGATGCCAGCTCAATGCAGAAATTTAAAAATGTACCCCTAATGGAATTTCCCTTTTGAAGAAACGACAAGAATGAAGCCACATGATGCCACCGGGCCTGCAAATGACCCCCCAAAAACCGCCCTGAGCTAGAAGATCAAAGATTTTGGCTGAAACTCACCACCAACCTCTTTCCTCCAACTAGGTGGGAAACAGGGAGACCCCTATAATAATCACTACGACAAATCAGAAACCTTTTTTTTCTCCCTCTCCATTTACTATTTTTTATGAAAAAGGACAGACACACGAAGACTACAAAAAAGATGATAAAAAAAATTAACTACAAAACAACTGTAAACCAATATGCGACTAGGGGTTGGGACCACAGCTGTTGTCACTTTTCCCTGATAAAATGTACAGAAGGTTCCAGGTGCCCCAACTCAGCACCACATGCACATTCGATTGCGGCGGGATGAGTCACAGGACCTGGGACCCAGGGGTTTCAAAAGCAAAGCAAGCCCCCCGAAGGATTAACACAGCAGGGGACTATTAGCATTTCAAAAGATGGCTTTTTCTTCAAAATCCATGTACACAAGCTGATGAAGAATACAAACACATTAAAGTTCCGGGAAAAGACAAATGGCAGTGGCGCAAAACTGAATCATTTTTAAACAGGTCCCAAGCAGGTATGGTCCAAAATAAAACAGAGTGGGGTTAGTAAAATCAGCAACCCCATCAAATTCACCATCAAAACCAAATCTAAATTCCCCTTTCCAGAGACATCCCCCACTTAAAAAAGGGGAAGTAAAGGAATCAGCCAATCTTTACAGGTTTAAAAACAGAGGAGTCAAAAACCAACAGTAACCCCTGAAACACCCCAAATTTTTCCAATCAAAAACCCAACATAAGACTACAACTATCCATGACAAAGTTTAATTAAGCTATTGTACGAAAGATACCATAGTACCAGACCCACACACACTACAAATATAGTAAAAACCCCAGGTACAAAATGGTTTACTGTGAAGATCTGTGTTCAGCATTTTTCAGTGTACCGGCCCCACCCAGATTCCCTTATTTGTTTGCATTTACGTAAAAAGGCCAACAATATACCTATTCACGATTGGCCACAGGGTTTTGTGACTCGCCATCAATTTTCAATCGTGTACTGGCAAATAAATTTAAATCCCCTTTTGACATACCACTACAATGTTGATGTATGTTGATACATTTTGATTTTTCTGCTTCTAACGAGCAGGGGTTTAGAGAGGCTCCATTACAGTTTGACTGCTTTGGCAAAAGGGAGGACACAAATGGTAAACAAAAATTGCAATTCTGCCAGCAAACATGGAGTACTCGGCGGGGCAACTCAGTGGGGAAAAAGGAGTATTGCACCGCCCAACTAAAAAGCCATAATTTCAAAGCCCGAACCTCAGACTTTTGTCACATTTTGTCTTTCCTTGGAAAGGCGGGTTTAAACAGCAGACCGGGGGTGTGTGTTTTATGCCATAAAAAGGGCTCCACTGAACACTGATTAAAGCTGAGGTCAAGGGACACCATCGGCTCAATTACAAGGGACAGTGAGCAGAGGGGCTTTCCAGCTCTGAAACAAGACCCCAAAAAAACTTCTCCGCTCTGGCCAACCCAAATTTTATGGCAAACCATTCCATCTCTGGTGGCTGAGCGACAAGGGTAGCATGTCATATTGATGAAAGACACCCCCACAGTAAACACCAATTTCTTATTACAGCACAAAATTAGATGGGCGAAAAAGGGTCGCCTCCCTGCTACCAGGGTTTGGCAGACGCCTTCCAAAAAAAGGGCCCTCTTTTACTATGGGCCAAACCCCTGTTATTTTGTATACATCACATAAATTACTGCACGCTCCCAGCCCCCCTTTTTGTAATAACCCAACTGCTAGCATTTATGAAGTTCTGCTTTCAGGACCTGATTTAACAATACAACGTTTTACCAAATCAACCCACCCAAAGAAGGGATGCCTACAAAAGGGTAGCCCCATGATTGTCTCCAGGAGACGGACACCTTCATGAAGGTAAGGGAGGACTTAAAAAATCATGCAACCCATCTGATCTGACGCTGTTCGTAGACGGATCATGCGTCAGGGGTGAGACGGGGAATAAGTTGGATATGGAAACCCCAACTTAACCCCAAAGGGACCTTTACCAAGGTACAATCAATAGCCAAATAAACCTTGCTCTGCCCAGTTGGCAGAGATAAAAGCATTAAAGCGCATTAAATTGGCTACTGGTAAAAACAATCTATACTGACATGCATAGGGGAAGGGGGATGCCAAAAAAATCCCCAGCATCTGGAAACAACGAGGTTGTTAGAAAATGGGACCCCGTGACACATGGGCAAGCGGTTGTGGAATTAAAAAAAGCTAGCAATTCCTCTGCGGGCTATTGAAAATGTGCGGCCATCAACAGGGAAAAACACCCATTGCCAAAGGGAAACAACTTGGGAGATGAAGCAGCCAAAGAAGCACAGGGCCTCAGTGCAGGGGCCAATGGTTCAATAGCGAAAGTGAACCTATTTCAAACCTAGCCTCATTAAAGAAGCCCAAAATAGAGTATCTGAAGCGAAAAGCGTCTGTGGGTACAAAGGGGGGGGACACGTCTATCAATCCCCATGAAGGTTTGTGGCGGAGTTGTCGAGGGGGTTTTTACAACCCTTTTTCTCTTTTTCCAACCGCTTAAAATAATCATGACCTATCATTTTCACGAAACCCAATTTTTTCAAAAATTACAGGGAGTCTGGGTCACCTTTCATGACCCTATGGTAGACAAGATCCACCAATTTAAAAAAAGTTGTGCATAAAACACTTTTGGTTGTGTTATCTCCCCAACACAGGGTTTGGGAACGAGCTAAAAGGAGTGTTGAAATTAAAATAGCAAAGATCATAGCTGACAGCGACAACCGTTTTTACATGGGTTGATCCCTTCCAGTTGCACCCGATGGGAAGCTTTTTCAACTAACCGCATAACCCATCTTACCCCTCATGAAATCTTACAGGCGACCAATCCTCCCCACAGGTTTTTAGGACCCCAGCAGGGGGAGGTTTCCCTGGCACAGCTTGACGTGAACTGGGGGATTACCTCAGATCCTTAACCCAATTCACAGCTTATTTTCAAAAAGGAAAGCATCACAGCCGAACAACACCATTCCAGGGATTCAGGGACGTTCAAGTTTGGGGCAGGTGTTTAAACGACTTTTGAAGTCAGTGGAACGGCCTGAGGGAAGGGCCCCCTTTTAAAATTGTACTTTTCCACTCCCACTGCCCTGAAAGTTTAAGGTAAGCCCTTCTGGTTCCACAAAAACCACTGCACCCGCTTTGGGCCCCCAGACCCACCTGGACTTGATCCAGAACCCACGGGGTCTCGCAGCTGACAGGGCAGCAATAAGTCTCCCCCGCAGCACCCCACCACTCACCCCCAAAACCCTTTGGGGTCAGACACTGATGTACTCCACCCCCGCCACATCAGCCGGCCAAAAGGCGTTCTGAACGCCTGGGGCCCGGCAGTCTCCAAAGTCCAGGGGTTCGAGATACAGTTTCATTCTTATGCCCCCCCGCTTTGCCTTCTACTCGGTGGCAATGATATGATCCTTCTGCCGCTCAGAGCTCGATGGGTCTGACCCAATCCATCCGCATTCGGCATTTGGACGAAATTCTTCCTTTTCTGACCCCCTCAATCTGGGGAGTCCTTCCCCTTCAACCCCACCTGCACCTCCCCCTTTTTTTCCCCCCCTTTCCCCCTTTCCCCCTCCGCCAAGGGGGGTCGATCGACTCGGTCCCGCCAACTCCCCTCGCCGCTGGGGATTACTTTGCAGCGTTTTTTCTTTTTCCCACTACTAATTTTTTTTTTTGTTAAACCCCTTTTTGGTTTTAACAAGGGGGGATCTTATAAATATTTCTACTAATAATGCACACACATTTAAAGCGTCAAAACAAACATGGCCGCAATGGAACACAGCTACTAACCAAGGGGTAATCATAATAATAATGGGGAAAATACACTAATGCATTCAAATCAAAATTGATTATTAATTCTAAAAAAATTTTAGGGAAGTCGTGGGGAACTTGGCTTGGAATTTCCCCGAAGCAGACTGCCGTGGGGATGGGGGGTGAAAAAATTGAGAAGATGAAAAAAACATATGCCAGAACATATTAACAAAAACCAGGTAATGACAGTATAAAGAGGCAAAACGTGGTAAAATTATTAAACAGAAAACAGAAAGGGGATCAAAACAAATTAAAGACAGCTCAAGGGAGAACAATATGTTTTCCAAAATGGGTTCATACTCTGTCCAGACAATGTTTTAAGCTAAAAAGCGCCCTAAGGGATTGTATACTTCTATAATTCAAAAAAATTACCAAACCCTTTGGATTCTACCAGGGAAATAAATAGGGGACTGCCCAAAAAGGGTTAAGGGCTTTGCTCACTGTCCAGGGATATGCCGCAGGGAGGACCTCATTTTAACAGACCACAAAGCATGCCCCGAGCGCTGAACTCCTCCAAAAAAAACATGTAATAAGTAGTTTTCTCCCCCCATCGTAGTACAAAAAACCATGACCTGATTTTTTTTCCCTTTGTATAGCCCGTGGGAAAGAATTAGAAGCAGTTTTTCCAATAACCCTCTATCAATGTGGACAGCAATAGACTGGTGACCTGCAGTAATAAACAGGTACCCACCAACTAAGGATGGGAATTCCACCCCCCACTTAATTTTGTAAAACTATTTTTTTGGCTACCATACGGGTGAACAAGTAAACCAGATGGGGGGCATGTCACTATGAGTTCCAATCTTCAAGGTATCCAATACCAAATACGAGCCTGGGAAAGGATCGCCCCTTTGGGGACATTTTTGGGTGGTCACAATGAGACACAGATGCTGGTCACACCTAAAAACCCCCCCCAGGGAAGGGCATCTTTGCACCATGATGCTGACAGGCAACAAAGTTAATAAAAATAACCCAATAGGGATTAATAAGTACCTACCGCACTAAAAGAAGCACCCCCCACTAAACACGAGGGAAAACACAATGAGGTAATATTTTTTGGATCAATCCCCTATGAGTACCTGAAAACAGATTGCCATAGGGGGTTTTATTTGGGTAGAAAGCAAGAGTTGCGGTTCAAAAACCAATCATGGGTCAGTTGTTAATGCGCAGTATTAGCTCGCAATAGTAGGTGGGAAAATCTCCAGGTATAACAACAAAGGTTTAAAATTTTACAAAAAGGGGGATGGATTTTGGGGAAGGAACAAATTTCATGCTACTTTACTAATGGTTTTTCAAAATAGGTTCGTGCTAGAATCCCGTAGGGGGGGACCAGGATATTGATTATAAAGGAGAAGAGTTTTACTTTATTCCTATGCATACAGATGTTAACGGGAGCCCACAAGTCCCACAGATAATGAAACCATGAAGATGAGCATGTTTCTCAGTCTAATTGGAACACTCAGTTGAAGGGATTTCCGGGATTGGTTTAAAAACTTGGCTGGGGGAAAATACTTAAGGGAGCAGGGGTGATTCTAGGGCAATATTACAAACATTAAATAGTTATTTGTTGTGTATAAACCCCTTTTTTGGGGGGCTGGTCCGCGACTTATCGAAAATGTAACTGGCATTTCCCAATAGTAAGATACAATTGGCCAAATCATATAAAATAGCCATGACTCCCCCACCCCCACCCGGTACGTGCATTTCTTAAAACAAATTTTGAAATATTTAATTAATTTTCATAACAAGCTCATAACACCACCTAATAATAATTTTTCATCACTTATTCAAAATTTAGGAGAAAAACCTCAGGATATGTTAAAGTATTTTTTACACCCCAAAGTTTCCAATGCAGATTAAATTTAATATGGCGGAGCCCTTTCGGGTAAAAAGGAACTTTTTATGGCCTCTATCCCCCAAATAATCCCCAAACCATAGAGGCATGGGTAGAGTGTAACAAGCCCGGGGGACCCAACAAAAAGCTCGATCACACAAGTAGCAGTAGCCGCAGGGTCCAATGTTCCTAACACACCAGAAATCCTGCGGGGGCCAGGCTTTTGCAACTCCGGGTGGAAAAAAACCCATGATACACCCCGAAGGCAGCCGGGGGGGTGATCAACCACCATCACCACAGGGAGGGGCCCAAAGTCCAACCCCCCATCACCTGGGAACCTCAGGATCGACTTCGGCCCCCAAAAAGCAAAACCCCCCATCCCGGGAAATCCAGAGGACTACTACCGCCCATCAATCGCTTCAGGACTGCCATCCACTTCAGGTCTGGGGCCAGCTAAACGAGATGAGGCCCCCCTTCCCTCCCCCGAACCAGCAAACGTTGCGTTTCGGGGGATAGTGCTCACCCCTGAGGAATCTCGCCACGTTCAAGGTTCTTGCTCATCCCTGGAATCGTAAAAACCGACGATGACCTTAACCTGAAACACTTTATAGCACGCATTTATTTAAATTTTTTTAAGGCGACCACATCACTCACTCATCCCCATGGGAAAAAATTCGCCGCACCAGTACAAACGCAAGCAAAGGCAGGGAATCAGCGTTTGACCCGAGAAAATGCAGACGACACTCAACTTCAAAGGCCGGGAGACCATAACACCCTGCAAGGGGAGCGCTGCAGCTAACCACAAAACAAAACCATGGCCCCCACCCCCATGGAGGCCCCAAAATATTTTTAATCCAACCACAACACCTACTGGATAAAAGGACAAGTTGATTATTAAGATTAGAATACCTATCCAAAAATAACTGACAAAATAATTTGTCAACATATGTGACAGTACAAGTACTGTCAGGCGAGTGCCACATGGTTACTCCATGTTGGGTAAGACCGGGCCATTGACCATTGGGTGAATTTTTTTGCCTGGCATAGACCAGGCATGATGGTGCTGCTCTTGGGTTTATTTATGGTGGTAAGGACACCATGTGGGGGGAATGCAGTGAAATATAGGAACAAACCTGCTTAGGGCATTTGGGTTTCCCCTCTGCTGAGAAAACAGAACCTGAAAAAACTTCTACAAAAAAAGTAAGCAACGAGGACAGATCATCATAAGAGAGCCAAGAGGGGGATCCCTCTTTGTTTTAAAGATATTCTTCATTTTTTACGCTTTTACTTTTTACATTTTATTCTTACATTTTACTTTTTACATTTGTCATTTTATTATGAAATCACAACGTCTTATATATGGTATGTTGTAGTCTCACTTTTAGTTTGGAGTGCACAATATATAAACATCATTACTTTTGAAACTTCTTACCCACTGTTACCTGTCATGTCCCGCACTTTATTTCAGTTTTTAAATGTCAGTCTTGTATATTTCTTGTATATTTGTATATTGCAGAGATTAAACGTAATTTCATTTCCCTTGTATGTCTTGTACATATGTAGAAAATGACAATAAAAGCTGACTTGACTTGACTTGACTTATGGCATTTTACGTTAATGGTCACCTGTAGATTCACTAGTGGTGATCCTTTTCAGGATCAAAGGGGGGAAATGTAGTAAATTAGTTTGCACCAATGATTAAAATATATTGGATACATGTTTGCGTATTGAATACATGTTTACTTTAAAAAGGTTTAAAAGTTTGTGCGTCAGCATGGAAAATGGAGAACTGTTTGTGAGAGACCCTGCAAGCAGATCTGAGTACAGCTTGCAGATAAGGCTTTTAATTAAGGAAAAGAATTCTGAGTGCAGCTTTGCAGATAAGGCTTTTAATTAAGGGGAAAAAATTTCTGAGTGCAACTTCGAAGGTAAGGCTAAGTTAGGAAAATGCAGATAGCTGAGCCAAAGGTCATTGAATGCCTTAGGTGCTGCAGGAAGCAGAAGTAAGGCCTGTTTGTAAAACATACATTTGGAAAATGAGTGGTGCAGGACTGCACACTTAGCTAAACTAATTGTGATAAATTGAGTTGTCATCTTCAACACACACTGAGCGTACTGGGTACAAAACAATGAGATGTTTTACTGGACTTAAGCACCAAGTTATGCTGACCTAGTTTAGATGTGAATGTTATGATCAAAAGTCACTGAATGAAAACTTTGTTCTGAAACATTAATGACTAAGACTATGATGTTGTTTTTGATTTAATGGCAATATATGTTATCATGACCTGTAAGAAATGTAACCATGACCTGTAACAAAGGTTTTTAATTAAATATATAAAAAATGTGTTCTGAAAGGGACTTTCCCCCGGTAGGATAAAAATAATTGGACTTAATCGAAGAAAAAACACTTAAAATGATGTAAAGAAAGGAGGGCTTGGGGGACGAGCCCACCAGCCCCCTAAGTGTATGAAAGAGAAGCATTTTCAACATCTTGGTCAGTTGTTTCACCGGTGATCAGCTCATTGGTTGCTTTGTATTTTCCAATAAAACCACGTTGGACCTGGACGCAGCTGCATCTGCCTATTTTTGATCATTTTTTGGAGACTATCTACAGCGTTTAAGGACTTTGAATTTTATAAAACTTAGCACCAATTTTAAGTCGTTGAGAAACAGTTTCCAAGACAAGTTTGAATGACCTATTAATCAACCATAACTTCCAGTTCTAGTTATTTAAAAATGTCCATCTAATAGTAAACTTGCACAGCATAAATAAACTGAACTGAATTGAATTATGATAATAAATATTGATGTTAAAACATAATTTTTATATGACAGAAAGTTAATATTTAAAGAATCTCTTCAATTGCCAGTCAGTCTACATAAATACATTAAAGACCAATGCAAGATAAAAAGCTAAAACAAAGTCTTGGCTTAAGAAACTACCCCTCTCCAACTGGACCATTGGCAGGAAGTTGTGGACAGATTCACTCTATGGAAAAACTGACATATCTTTTACATATAAAATGACATTCCTACAACAACGCTGGACTAGATGGCTGACTTTAAGAGCAAGAAGCATAACTAGGCGGAAAATCTTGTAATACTTTTTTTTTTTTTTCTTTCTATTTATCCCTA
>NW_024038434.1:0-36774 GCF_016077235.1 Cyprinodon tularosa | reverse complement strand
TCGATGTCTTGTCATAGTCCTCCACCACGAAGCGGACCAAAGCCAGTTCAGGGGTGTGGATGGTGAAGCGCAGAGTGTCGTTCCACAGAGGGTTGAATCCTGGACAGAAGACATCAGACTATCAGCTGCTTGAACACATGGTAAGGAAGTGTTCACACCCTTCCTGTACAAACATTTCAATGTTTTGTCTGGTGGAGCCGGAGAGGACAACTGTTAATCAAGTGCTCCACAAATCTCAGCTTTGTGAAAATTTGGCACAATGTTGCTGCTGTCGATCCATTAATAGTTTGTGTGGAAGAGCTGGGCCACATGAGAACAAACTTGATGTTTGCAGGATGAGGGGGGAAGGTAACACTGAACAACCCTCTGGAATTTTAATCCCCACAGAGTGGTGGCAGCATTATGCTAGTTATAAATGAACATTATTTATTATTATTTATATCTTTCTGGAGAAATTCACCCTCAGTATTTAACCCGTACCCTTTGGGAGAAGTGAGCTGCCACTGTGTGGCGCCCGGGGAGCACTGTTGGGTTAAGTGTCTTGCTCAGGGACCCAGAGTGGAGGCTGCAGGGATGAAACCGGGTACTAGCAACCATTTTACTCTATATTGGAAGTAATCTAGTTTAAATCCACACTGGATTTAAACTAGACCTATGCTGGATCTAAACTAGATATACACTGGATCTAAACTAGATCTACGATGAATCTAAACTAGATGCATGCTGTATTCAAACTAGATCTACACTGGATCGAAAATATATCTATGATAGATCTAAACTAGATCTATCCTGGCTCTAATCTAGATCTGTGCCTCATTTAAATCAGATCTATGCTGGACCTAAAATAGATCTATGCTGGATCTAAACTAGGTCTATCCTGGATCTAATCTAGATCTACACTGCATTTAAACTAGATCTATGCTGGATCGAATCTAGATCTATCTATCTATCAATCAGGTGAAGGTAGGAACGCAGACCGACCGGTAAATCAGGTGAGGGTAGGAATGTAGACCACCCAGTAAATCAGGTGAGGGTAGGAACATAGACCGACTGATAAACTAGGTGAGGGTAGAAATGCAGACCGACTGCTAAATCAAGACATCTGCATTTTTCTCTCGGCTCTCTCTTCACCATGACATCTTCAATCCATCTATTTCCAGAACAATCTAGTTTCCTGAGAACGATGGCCTGGGACTTGGGGGGACTGTCCTTGAACATGATATTGATTATGGACAATCCCTGACTAACACACAAGTTCAATAATGGAAAACACCATTGGTGTTCAGAGGTGTTGCATAGTGTCATTCTGCCCCTAGGCCAAAGAAAAGGTCAGAGACCCCCCCAATACTTGAAAGGAGGGGAGGTCTCTGAAAAAAAACTCAAATGAAAATAGATGTACAGCTGTCTGAAAGAAGCTCAGTGTGTGGTACCATTGTTCTCGATATATCTGGTTTCCTGTTTGGCCTGGTCCATCGCAACTCCATGGATCTCCACTCTGACCAGAGGGTCCACTATAGAGTCCTCCTTGATGTTGACTTTGGGCAGCTGCTGGCCACTGATCACCTTCATGGGAGGTCAGTGAGACAGCTCCAATAAATGTGGGGCGACCGATCAGAACGAAGGATTTCACCTTTAGGCGGCGTTACCTGGATGGTAAGGATGACGGGTTGGTAGTCATGGCGTCTCTGAGGCAGGTCGGGGTCAAACCTCCTGTCGCTGTCTCTCATGAAGCTGGGCTTCAGGACATAGCCGCAGCGGCCGTTCTGACTGAACAGGCCGTCGTTTAGATCCATCCCCTCTCCAGCTGTCTGGAAGTTCAGTGCAACTGGGAGGAAAACGGAGGAAAAAAGGTCACCAAGTTCATAAAGCTGGTTAAACCAATCAGCAGGTCCAACATGGCCGACTGCTTCGTAAGCACTGTACACTGATGACTTTTTTTTACAACCTCCTATCACTATCGTAACTTGATGAACTTTTATTAAAGATTACATAAAATCTTACCTTTAATGTGATTTGATAAAAAAACGACAACTCACACACAAAATTATGGGGCACCGTTTGAAAAGTTTAGCCGCAAAAATTAGGAACAATATTTATGGTTATTTAGCACGTTTTAAGAGAAAATAAGGGAGTTCTTTTTTTCCATGTCACTTTTTCACTATGTCATTCACTCATTTATAAAAATCTTACTTTGTTAAATAAATATTTAGTTTCCTTTGCAAAGGACCAGCCAAGGACCAACCAAGGATCAACCAAGGACCAGTCCCGGACCAGTCCCAGACCAGCCAATGGCCAGCCAAGGACCAGCCAAGGGCCAGCCAAGGACCAACCAAGGATCAACCAAGGACCAGTCCCGGACCAGTCCCAGACCAGCCAATGGCCAGCCAAAGGCCAACCAAGGACCAGTCCCGGACCAACCAAGAACTTCACCACCTTCACCAGCAGTTGGCAGCTAGTTTCTAGATCAATGTTCACTTAGGCTGCTGTAAAGTCTGCCTGCTGTGATTATATTCTATTATGGTTCATCCTCAAATGTCTCAATAGGGTCACTAATAGTGAACGAGGTTCAGGTTGAGCCGGTTCAGCCTTTAGCAGAACCAGAGCAGAACTTACTGTCTGATATGGACCAGTTAATCTTAGACGTAGTCACCTATTTGGCAGCCAGCGTTCCACATCTCCTGGGGATTGAAATTGGATGAGTCTGTTCGGAAGCCAGTGGGATAAACCCTGGTGAGCTGCTGGGAATTATGAAGCACGAACTCTGCCCCTAGGAAGGAAATGATCCAATGAAGAGAGACCTAGACTGGATGGATGGATGGATGGATGGATGGATGGATGGATGGATGAATCGATGGATGGATGGATGGATGGGTGGATGAATGAATCGATGGATGGATGGATGAATGGATGATGGACAGATGAATCGATGGATGGATGAATGGATGAATCGATGGATGGATGGATTGATGATGGATGGATGAATCAATGGATGGATGATGGATGGATGAATCAATGGATGGATGATGGATGGATGAATCGATGGATGGATGGATGGATGAATGGATGATGGATGGATGAATCAATGGATGGATGATGGATGGATGAATAGATGGATGGATGGATGGATGAATCTATGGATGGATGATGGATGGATGAATCAAGGGATGGATGATGGATGGATGAATCAATGGATGGATGATTGATGGATGAATCGATGGATGGATGGATGATGGATGGATGATGGACAGATGAATCGATGGATGGATGAATGGATGATGGATGGATGAATCAATGGATGGATGATGGATGGATGAATCGATGGATGGATGGATGATGGACAGATTAATCGATGGATGGATGGATGGATGGATTATGCACAGATTAATGGATGATGGACAGATGAATGGATGATGGACAGATGAATCGATGGATGGATGAATGGATGGATGAATGGATGGATGGATGGATGAATGAATGGATGATGGGTGGATGGATGGATGGATGGATGAATGGATGGATGGATGGATGAATGAATGGATGATGGGTGGATGGATGGATGGATGAATCAATGGATGGATGATGGATGGATGAATCGATGGATGGATGAATGGATGGATGAATCGATGGATGGATGGATGATGGACAGATTAATCGATGGATGGATGGATGGATGGATTATGCACAGATTAATGGATGATGGACAGATGAATGGATGATGGACAGATGAATCGATGGATGGATGAATGGATGGATGATGGGTGGATGGATGGATGGCAGGGGCGGATCTAGAAAAATATTTATGGGGTGGCAAGAGGGGGGCAGGAATTTTTTAGGGGTGGCAGCATATGGCATTTGTTTACACTGAATTTAATCACAGTTATCACAGTTTGGTGAGAATAGTATGTACAGTACTAGTGTTTCATGTGAAACAGTTCATATTAATAATTAATCGTACAATGTGATCTCACTTAATAGGAGATAGAAGAATGATAACACTACTTCTAGAGGGGCCTTATCACAGGAAAGGTATTAAGGTAAGACACAGGTGCTGAGTCGCAGATGTGTGAGACTGACTGTCAGAGAGGCAGCTTTGCAGCATTTGCACAAGAAGAAACGATAGAAAGAAAAAGTTACCCATCAGAGATCTATGGAATGAGCTGTACTAAAGTGAGCAGAACTACACAGTAGAAATAAATGGGTCAAGGCACCAAACAAGGTACCAGACATCCATGTATTGTTTACTCTGAACACACATTTACCCCATTTGTTCCTCAGTAACTTGACATACAGCAGTTAAGGCAACATGAAAGGGACATCATGCTGTCGATAGAGCTGTATATGGAGGACCAACTCTGCCATATTTACAAATAAATACATAAATAAATAAATGTTCAATAAATAAATAAGCATACAATTAATTGCCACCAAAAATACAATCAACAAATAAATGTAATTAGAAATTATATTATAATGGCAGGCAGAAATGTTAAAAGGGCAGGCAGAAAGAAATAACGGCGAAGAAATAACTAGGGTAAAAAAATACAAAGGAAGAATAAAACAGACAAAAATATTATAACATGCACATAAATAAATACTTAAAAATATAAGTAATGAAAAAATTAAGTTGAAGATAATAAATGACAAAAAAATAAATAAGGTAAATATTAAAAAGGCAAAGAAATAAAGAAACCAATTAAAAGAGTTATATACCTGTATGACTAGCTGTATAATTTAATTTCTACTTACATTTATTTGTTGTTTGTATTTTTGGTGGCAATCAATTGTATGCTTATTTATTTACTAAGCATTTATTTATTTCTGTATTTATTTTTAAATATGGCAGAGTTGGTCCTCCATACTGCTGTATCAACAAATTAACAAAGAGGCGGGTTCTGTATGTTACATCAAAATCTCCACAAATCTGAAAAGAAGCAACAAAAAAATACATTTTGCTTGTGAGTAGGTTCATACGGGTCATTTCTGGATAGTTTCATATTATATATACAAAAAAGAAACAACAACACTGCTTCATATTAAGCAGGATTTACACCAGTATCACATTTTTAACTTTTAACACTTTTGGTTTTATTAAAGGAAATATCAGATTTTCTCAGGGGCCAAAACAAAATGTAACAGCTCTGTAAAGGTTCACCAGAGAGCAAACATAAAGTTATCATGACTATAACAGCTGAATGCAGTGATTTCCATGTTGCTCAGCAAAACGCTTCACAACTTTATTTAGATCCAATGCCTTTGTGCGTTTTGATTTCAGTACCAACCAAACTTGATCGTCTCTTTTCTGTCATAGTTGACCGAAAATATGTCTTTATGAGGCTGAGACGTCAGGCCTAACTAACATCATAGATAGAGAAATAACGATCTGCAACCTGATTTTTATCATCTCAAAATCAGCATTGCAGCTATGCTAGCAACATTGTGCTTTCATTATGATTTCATTTCTCGATAGTTAATCAATTTTTACCTGTTTCATCCCGTTTCTCCTCTCCCCATCACCCCTGGCTCCCTCGCTTTGCCCCATTCGGTTTTCAAAACAATCAGTCTCAGTCGCTCTCGCGTCATCTCGTGCTGCATTCACTGCAGTCCGACATTGGAAATTAGCGGTCGTAATTCTCAAATGATCCATAATTTATAAGCCTCGCCACCCCTACCGCCAACTGGGGTGGCAGCAGGGGTGGCAAGGCTGTCATTTAGGGTGGCAGTTGCCCCCCTATGCCACCCCTGTAGATCCGCCTATGATGGATGGATGGATGGATGAATGGATGGATGGATGGATGATGGATGGATGAATCAATGGATGGATGATGGATGGATGAATCGATGGATGGATGGATGATGGATGGATGATGGATGCATGATGGATGGATGAATCAATGGATGGATGATGGATGGATGAATCAATGGATGGATGGAATGATGGATTATGCACAGATTAATGGATGATGGACAGATGAATGGATGATGGATGGATGATGGATGGATGATGGATGGATGGATGGATGGATGATGGATGGATGATGGATGGATGATGGATGGATGGATGGATGATGGATGGATGATGGACAGATGAATCGATGGATGGATGGATGAATGGATGATGGATGGATGGATGGATGAATGGATGGTGGATGGATGAATCAATGGATGGATGATGGATGGATGAATCAATGGATGGATAATGGATGGATGATGGACAGATGATGGACAGATGAATCGATGGATGGATGAATGGATGATGGACAGATGAATCGATGGATGGGTGAATGGATGGATGGATGGATGATGGGTGGATGGATGGATGAATGGATGGATGATGGACAGATGGACAGATGGACAGATGAATGGATGATGGACAGACGGATAGATGAATGGATGATGGACAGATGAATGGAGGATGGGTGGTGATGCTAACCATTCTCCCGTAGGTGCTTGCGGGCCTTGGACTCGGTGAAGGAGGCCACCTCGTAGAACCTGTAGTGGAGGCGGGCGTGTTTGAAGCTCCTGAAGGCCACGCTCCTGCAGTAGACCACACAGTCGGACAGCTCCTTGGACAAATGCTGCTTGGACCTCTGCTGACACCAGAAACAAAAACACCCAACACTTACAAAGTCATTGAGCTACTAGTAATAAATAAAATAAAATTAACTTTTATGGAAAATTTGGTCAAACATTTTACTCACATTTTCTTAGAAAGTTTTCCATTTTGTGTATTTAAATGAATTTTTATAAATGAATGAATAACAAAATGATTGGGCGGGGTTGGGGGGTGGTGGGGGGGAGTAACTTTTAACACTAATTAATCATAAAATATTGCTCCTAATTTTTGACTGCTTAACTGTTACTAACAGCGCCCCATATTGGGGATTACCCAGAACCCCCTTGGACATTTTGTGATAACAAAGTTTAACAACTGGATTTTTTTTTATATATTTCAATAAATTAAACAATGTTAACATCAGTAAAGAAGGTTTTTAGTCCAAACATTAGATGAACCGACACTGGGTGCTGATACACATCAAACAGCAGGGGGCACTGTTGTCTATTTTATTGTAGTTCTTAAATATAGTATTGGAGCCACGTTATTTGAGGCTATTTCACCACATATACACATGTTTCAGTAAAAAAAGCAATACACAGAGAATACAGTGGACAGGATGTTTGAACGGGAAAGCCTTGCACCCAGAAAAAAATAGAGAGCAGAGGTGAAAGACCTGTTTATGTGTCAGAGGATCTGTTTCCATTTTAGGTATTTAAAAGCTAACAGCGCGCATCAGGCTATCATACACACAGTCCAACTAGTTACCTATTGTAACACCATGTTACAACAGCAACATCCTGTGAGCTGTGAGACCTCTCTTCTCTGCTCTGCAACCTCCTCTCAGCCAACTGGATCCACAAGGCAACTGGCACAGCGGTGTGAATTGCTCAGAGGAACAGAGGATCTCTCTCCTCTTTCCATCAAGCTGCCCAGGGTTCACATCGGAAGAGGCGACCACCATGGAGATCCTGGCCCAGATCTCCAGAATGATCAAGGATAAGTCATGATGGCGGACTTTTCAGAACCAAACTGCTGCAAAAACAACACATTTCTCTGAGCTTCAGAACTTACAGAGCCAGACTGGATGAGAAAGTCTCCTAAGGCTTCCTTGCTGTTAGCTGCCTGCTAAGCCGCTGCTGGATGAAAACTCAAGCCTTCCAATGGACATGGACAAAAGGTTTGCAGGTCTGGCACAATTAGGGACAGAACAAGCAATATGTCTTTAGATGATGTTGATCATTTCATGTGTTTACTGATTACTGGGCAAACTCCTACACCCAATGCACCGTCGCCAGAACAAGATAATCATTTCTAGTGTCTTGATTTTTTTCCTAAAGAAAATTCTACCGTTTGAACGCTAACAGTAGCATCCCCAGTTTTAGCACCTGTAACACCTGCATGGACAGAAATCAGTACATCTGTAACGATAAAGCCCGACAGAGCGTGATAGTGCCAGGCTTTTAGCTTCTCCTCCGGATGTCACCATATTTACCTTACCACTTTGATTCTTCTGTTAGCTAGCCAATGCACTAGTGCCTACAACGATTAACTACAGGATAAGAGCAAGAAAACTGCTTTTGGAAAGAAGGGATGAGTTCTTGCCTTGTTGTAAGGCTTGGATTTTGACCAAAGACTCCACTTTGTGCCCCACCAAGCTCACTGTGGGACACTCCTGAACTTGTGTATGAAGATCAGATGACTCTTATTTCAGCCCAAACACATGATAGCGTGAAACCAATCCCATCACGAGTGGAAGTGATACCCTGCCACAGTGCCAGGGAGGCGCGCTGACAGGGTTCCCCTTCATGGCTGCTCGGCTCTAATGTTCTACACAGCGAGACTCGGCATGCATGCCTGACTCCCTGGCTGCTTTCACATGAAAGCCAATCTGTGAGGGCATCCCTGCCCTCCGCCACTGTCACCTTCACCTCTCTATAAGGCAACCATCTCAGCGGACACCTAAACCATGACCAAGGAACCCGGAGAGCTTATATTTCCGTATTAAATCTACGCCCTGACCTCTGGTGAATGAACTGACACAAGTAGCTTGGAATTTAATGTCCTGCTGATGCTTTTTACTAAACATTGACATCAACCCTCAGACAGACCCATCCCCACAATGCTTGTCTAAAAGACCATAGTTTGTCATTTATAGACATTATTCGGTCATCTCCATCAACAACTACTTGGTTAGACTTTTCTCTTTTCAAACTCAGGCTCAATCAAAATACCTTCGATCTGTAAGGGCACTTCAGCAATGTTGGAAGTCCATTCGCTGTCCCCATAAGAGTTGCTATCCGAATAGTTTTGGAAGCTAGGAAAGGGCTAGGACCTAGCGCTAATTTATTTAGCATTGGGATCCCCTACCTTCCATTACCTACAACCCTTTGTGTGACAGGACAGACCGTATAGACACAGTTGAACACTTTACCAGCTAAATGGTTGGTCAGAAGGCCAGCCATTACAGGTGACTTATATCTCACGGAAGTGTGATGTTTTGCTGGGGTGAGCAGGAGGTCAAACCGTTAGCAGAGGCTGTTTCCAAATGTCCGCCCTAAACACCTTATAGAGGTTACACCATTTTAGATGAGTGTGTGAACATCTAGTGGAAGAAAAGCAGTGATCATCAATGGTCACCAGACGAGTAGATATATCCAAGATTGCTTTGGAAGAGCTCTCCTCGCAAACCATCATGGGAGTTGTTGTGACAGCGGCCCGCTGTCAAATAACAAAAATGGTGCAGGAACAGCGCGGGGAGGCGGAGTTGAGTGACCAACAGGGAGTGAAAAGTAGTGATTATCTGTCCAAGTGGTGAGTTAACTGAGTTCATTATAGCGTCCCTGCTCTGTATAGTGATGGAGGGATTTAGAGGTTAGGGCGGACGGTCAGACACAGCCAAAGATAGTCGATGGTCAGAAGAAGCATCTCACTGAAGCTGTTTGGTGGCAGTTCGCCCTCTCCTTTCTCTTTTCTTATCTGATGTAAGTTTAAAAACTGATATCTATTTAAGGGAATTTAAAGGAAACTGTCTGTGAAGATTCCATAGAAGTCTATAGGAAACCCACACAAACTGACCAGTACCTCGGTTTTGACTCACTCCACCCAATGGAACACAAGCTAGGCATCATCAGAACCATTCCCACCATCAACAGAGGGAAGATAAGAGAACATGGACACATTAGGACATCCCTGAAGAACTGTTGTTATCCTAGATGGGCTTTTCTAAAAAACACCAAGATGTTCCTGGAATCTATGAAAAACTCAGGAGGATTTTCAACCAGCGCCATGGCCAGTCCAGTGGGAGGGATCAAAACCACCTATCTCAGTGCTCCCCACCACTAGTAAGAACTGAAGATTAGAGCAGGGGTGTTCAAGTCCAGTCATCAAGAGCTACCTTCCTTTACCTTTTAGATGGATTTCTTCTCTAACACACCTGTATCTAAAGACTCAATCCACTCATGTAGCTCAGCAGAGGCATGGTAACGAGCCACTCATTTGGTTCAAGTGTGTTAAAAATGGTTGCATCAAAAAGTTGCAGGATAGTAGCTCATGAGGACTGGACTTGAGCACCCCTGGATTAGAGGCTTTGTTAGAGAGTAAATGCTTCAACTCCTCCAAACAATTGACATGTGATAAAAGAACAAGTCAACCTTCCAGATGTTTAGGAACCCTGGAGAAGCAGCTTATTGGCCAAGTAGAGATGGAAGAAGACTTCATCCCCCAAACCCAGTCCCTGTTCTAGTTGGTATCATAGTCCGCTGACTGAAGGGATTCACGCATCTGTTTGCTTCAAAACTGTCGTATCAAATAAAGGCAATAGAAGATACCTAATCTGCCTCTTTGAAAGTTGCCTATTGTTTAGTAATGTTACTATCACAGTTTATTGCGTTGCTCGTAATGGTTCCGTGCTCTGCTGATGTTCAATAGCATCACAAGCCAAAAGGACAGAGTCATGCTTGTTCTGCCTCTGTGGCCAACCACAGTGCAAGCTGATCGCCTTATGCAACAGCTTGTCTCTGCTCTCCGCCTTTCAAACCCTCTTTATTTTTAATGAAGGGACAGGTAGGGGACTGCCCGGTAGCACAGTGGCTTGCACAGCCACATTGCAAGTTTTTGGGTTCAAATCCATCTATGGTCTTCCTGCATGGAAGTTGCATATTTTCCTCATGCAGGGGTAGGTTCTCTCCAGGTACTCTGGCTTCCTCCATCATCGTCTCTAAGCATGGATTTTGGCTTATCTGTTTTCTCTAGATGACTGACTGTGTGCGTACCTGGCTGTCCTGGGTGTCTCTACCTTGCCCTCTTATTGGCTGTCTACTTGCCCGAGGTGAACCAGGCATTTCCTCAGATCGCTGGTGATTTTCACTAAAAACGCCTTTTATGCGGTCAATTCATGTAACTTTTGGCTTCTAGAGGCGCTAGACCTGTAACTTTAGCGTCTAGTGCCCCTAGTGGCCAAAAGCGCTGCAGCGCTGTCACAAAAATGAACAATTAGCTGGCCAACCTCCGTGACTTTCCTTGGGGGACCGTGCTATGCGTCTAGGTTCAGCTGGAAGGCCATGAGAAATGCTGCCGGACGGTGCCGCGCAGGGCGGAGGACCAATGGTGGAGCTCCAGTGAAGAGCCACGTAGGCTGCTAGCTTTCTCTGTCCGTATTTAGCTTCTACTAAACATTAGAAATAATAACAAAGATCTCCGACTGTAACTTACCAGTCTAATAATATAGTTCAAAAAAGAGAATCGATTTTACAAACTCCTTTTCAAGATGGACTCGATCCCTTTTCCATTTTCTCTCTTTAGTCTCAGAGGGTTTAAAGTTTTTCCCTGCCTCAGTCATGACCAGTAGTCCATCAGTGAGAAAAATAGACGAGCTAAAGCCTTAGCTCTGTGACTATATAAGAGCCTGTGGCCGTAAAGCAATACGTTCTTCCAGGTCACAAGACCTGTCCAATGACGGTGCATCTTCTCCCAACATAGTCGGTATTTGAAGGGGGGAGCCCCGCTGGTAGCATTGATGCTACCGGCATTGATGCTACCATGCTAGAAGTCAATCGCTGTATATTGGCCTGAGGAATCATTTAAAATAACTCATAGGCGCCAACTCTTTGGGTCGGAATTGTGCCTTTAAGTCTTCTGCTTTCATTATTAACAGTAAGGTGTTTCCATACTACTGTAGTGGTTTAGCTTTACTTTGGGTTCTGTGTTATTTGCATTCTTGTTTCATTTCTCTTAGATCACTATTGGCGTTGCCATTGGTTACTATTCTCTTTGTGTCATCGTTCAGCTACATCATTGCCTCAGTTTCCTTGCCTTCCTTCTGCTACAGCTGTTCCACATGTCTTCCTACTAACTGATCTGGTTCCTTTATTATCTCCTATTCCTTTCTCAGTATTTACTTTTCTGGGTTTTCATTGCTGCTGTTTTCTTCCTTTGGGCAACATTTGCTCCTCCTACGATTCCCTCTTAGATTCCTTTGTTGATTGATTCAGAACTGTCTTTTGCGCAGTAAACTTTCGTATTCAGGTCCTTCCCATATCAGAACTGTCTTTTGCCGCAGTAAACTTTCGTATTCAGGTCCTTCCCATATCAGAACTGTCTTTTGCGCAGTAAGCTTTCGTATTCAGGTCCTTCCCATACCAGAACTAGATGTGGATCTAAAATTACCCATTGAAAAAACCCAGAAAAGAAATAGGGCAGGCTGCAATCAATCTATGATAATGCTTTTAATTAAGCAAAGTGTTTTTACTTTGGGTGACCTTGATTCGTTCATCGCAGCCCACTTCCCGATTTAAAGCAATTAACAGCTTAAAAGCCAGTAAAACAGATGAATTCTGAGAGGAGGGCAGTTGGGGTTTGCATCGGAGACACACCCACCTTCACTCGTCGCCGGATGCTCTCACGATGCAGATTATCTTCATCTATCTCTGCCACCTCGTCTTCTTCACTGACCTCTCCTGTCAGAGGGTCTTCCCCGGTCCCATTGAAGCTGTCCTCTAAGCCTCCGATTTTCTTTGCCTTCAGAAGAATCTTTCCTTTAAGTTCCTGAGGAAAATGAAACACTTTGACCTAAAACCTCTGGCGTTATCTGCAAATGAATTTGTGTTGAACTAAGAGGAAAACATTTAAAATTCAAGTCTGTGGCAGTTGGACCAAACAAGTTGAGATTAGAACAAACCAGAGAAGGAACACAGGGACTACCCCTTGTCAGATCCTGAAGGACCAATCATGCACCATAATTATAGGCCTGCTAAAGAACGTCTAAACCCCCTATGTTCTCATACCAAACCTCCATTAAAGAACAGCTGCAGGACGCTCACCTCAGGAGAAGGCAGCCGGACCGGAGGCCGGCCATCCAGCATGCCTTTAAGCAACTTATCCCCAAGGATGTGCTTGAGGTGTTGGGCCATGACTCTCTGCTGGTCGATGCTGCAGTGATTCTCCATCGACAGGATGACCGGATATTCTGATACCTGAGGGAAGGAAAGAAGGAAAGGAAGACCTAATGGACCCTAATTAACCTGTTCCTCTGAAATAATGGGTGCTTCAAGGCTGCAGTGTTGGGCCGATTCATTCTTTAAAGTCATAGCTATATACATCAAGAACATCTAGAATGGTGAAAAATTAAAGTATTAGTTTTACAAAATAAAATATATAGCATACCAAAAAGTTTTAAGAAATGTGGCCTAAAATAGATAAATATATTTACTTCTGGCTACCATGCAAACATCAGTATGAATGGATTCTGTACCAGGAGGAATAGTGGGTTAAGGTCAGTGAGAAAGAGCCAAGTAGCTCTGCCATAGAGCTGGAAAATGGCTTCTTCTCACTGCTAACTGTTTCAAATTAGAGCAAACAAAAAAAAGCCATAATTTTAATTGAAAAGAACTGGATTAAAGTGGGACAAAATCAGAGCGACCAAACACAGCCCAATTTTCAACAACTATGTTCTTCTGAAGTCATACAATAATGTTTTGTCTGGTAATCATCAACATCAGCAAACTTGGCAAGCAAACAGTACACATGGAGAACAGGCAAATACAACTTTGCCACTTACTGACTGGCAGGGGTTGAACTTGCTGCTATCACCTCTAACAATAACTAAGCATGTGTCACATGCATATTGTCTGCATGAGACGCCCACTTTGTTGCTTTGTCGCTACTTTTAGCATGTGGCACAGATCAAACAAACCTGCCATGCTCATGGGCACATGCCCTAACTTACTTCTGCAGAAGGCTTCATGCTTACAGTTAACAAAGGAATAAAGGTGTTGGCTTTGCAAGATTACTGACAAAATCAACTCTTTAAGCCACTTTGCCAGAGATGTCGCACTATTTAAGGGGAAGTTCTGTGTTCCATCACTGCACAATAATAAATGTTTGAATTGAAGACAATAAATGAGAGATGATGCTACCTTGAAGGCATATTTTTCCACTGCATTGACCACATCCTTGAAGAGTATCTTGGAGGTAAATGTATGTCCATGATAGACGATGGGCTCTCCGTTGGCACCGTCCCAACAGTCCACTTCAACGCACCGACAACCTCGATTAAGAGCCCTTAAAAAATGAAGAAACATCCATCTTTTATCCTCTAATGTTGGGTCATCAGCAGAGATAAAACATTACGGCAAAGCTCATCTCTCCAGTTAATCCCAGTATGAGAATAATGAAACTGAATTAATCAAATCAGAGCTTCTAGAAATCTGTGCTGCCATTGAAAAATGTGGACAATTAAGGTTAGCTATGAGTGAGGTCCCTGCGAAACTCTTCTTCACGGTCAAACTCAGAGAAACAAAAAGCATGCTTCCACCGTGGGAAACCTTTCCCTGAAGTAGGTGTGCATAGAACCCCCCAGATAAAGGCCTTTCTACACAGCAGAGAGTGGCACAGTTCCACCAAGTAGTGAATTTGCCAGAGAGTCAGAGAGTGAAAACGGTCCACAAAGCTAACATATGTGTTCAGATTTATCTTGAAGACAGGCCAGTTTTCCAGTCATTCAGTTTATTTATAAAACTCACTGAATGAGATGATAATGTTCCTGAAGACGAGGGGTTTAAACAATGACCGAACAAAAGTTACACCTACCTGATTCCACTGCCATGCTAACTTCATGGTTAGCAGGTATCAAACAGCAGCACTACATTCTGCAGAGCTACCTGATGTATCCCTCCACGCTGCTTTGTCCCCTCAGCTGGTCCTCCATCAGATACGTGTTGTGGGAAGAAGAGATGAAGTAATGGCACAGCGGCTGGCTCATGTCTTGGAAGATGTCCCTGCACCGTGGGCTGAAAATAGAGCCCTCAGCCGAACCGAGGTACATCAAGAAACCGTCAAACGTCATAGCCTTCAGCAGCTTTGCTGGAATACAAAAGGGACTTAATTAGGTGTAATTCAATTAGGCAAAGGTGGCAAACAGAAGTTCTCTTGAGTATGTACCTGTGTCTGAGGGCTCATAGCGGTCAATTAGCTCCTGAACGCGGTGTTGGATATCACCCCCTTCCAACTGCTCCACTCTCAGAAAGTCCTCTAGGTCGCTCTGGGATAACTTCTGACCATCAGATGAGTACTCCTGGAAAATTTTCAAAATATCTTCTCTCTGTGTCAACATCTTGTAGAACAAGACAAACTCATCCCCTTCGAGGGCGCCAGTCTGAGATTTATCCGCCATCTGATGCAAAAACAAAAGAAAGAAAGATCAAAGCATGGCTGTGAAAACTACAGGTCCTTTGCGGGAAAAAAAGGATCTCACAGTGAACAGACGGTGGGCATGGTGTTCATTCATGTCCACATTCATCATCCTCAAGAGATCTCTCACTTCCTTGAAGTTCATCCTGCCATCGTTGTTCTTGTCGGCCTTCTTGAACCAGTCCCATATCCATCTGGGAACAGTGCTTAAAGAAGCAATAGTCTCCTGGGTTTCTGTCCAGTGGCGCCACCAGGGGGTGGCCACACTATTGCACAAAATGGCATTGCACTGGCCACCCCATTGGCCACTCCACTGGCCACTGTAAATTATAGTAGCATCAGTTCAGCATTTTATCCCAACATGTACAACCTGTGACATAACATTAAAATCACACATTAAGCCAAGAGTGAGTATGAGTAGCTGAATTCTGCATGCTGCATGCTAGGAATCGTACCTGATAAGGAGGTTTGGATGCAGCTGCTAAACACACAACACATCACCAGGATGTGCTTGTTCCTGACCTACTCCTCTATAGCTTTTCTATGATACCATTACTTTTCCCGTTTAACCATTGATTTGTTGGACATAATTCTTCAATTAATTGACCCATTCTTCATCAAATATTTGTAACCCTGTCAATTTACAAAGTAGTGAAGGTTGGAACAAATTCAGCAAACTCTAATGCGTGAGAAAGCCAACTCTTGCCAAAGGATACTGGTCCAGTTTTTCCCTTTCTCCCATGTTTTCCAGGTTTTCAATTAGCTTCCTAATGCCTTTGATCCAGGACTCGGCCTCCTCAGCTGACTCGGCCACTAGGTCCAGGTTTCCCCGGCGTCCGCGGAATACCACCGTGAAGCATCGGTTAGCAGGGAATTCGTCTGCGGTGCTGAGCAGGACTTCACTTTGATGGCCCTCCCGCACTACCTCCACATCGCTGACAGAAACTGGACACAACAGCCGGGTGTAAGCAGCACTGTCATCTGTGCCCAGAGGTAGCATAAGGTAAGGTTAGGTAGGGTAGGGTAAGGTAAATTAAGGGAAGGTAAGTCAGGGTTTGATTAGTGAGAGTAGGGTAACGTAAGGTAGGGTAAAGTTATGGTTAGGGAAGATAAGCTAAGGTTAGGTAAGGTAAGGTAGGGAAAGGTAAGGTAGGGTCAGATAAGGTAAGGTAATAGCAAGGTGGGGTAAGGAAAGGTAAGGTAGGGGTAATGTTGCGTAATGTGGGATAGGGTAAGGTAATTTCATGGTGGTAAGGTACAGTTAGGTAAGATAAGGTTATGTTTTAGTAAGGGATGGTTGGGTAGGGTGAGGTAAGTTAGGGTAAGGTAAGGATTGACACAGCTCGTGCTAGCTAAGGCAATGCATATTACTATGCAGATTGTAAAAGTATATCCAAACCCTCAGAGCTCACAGGTAGAGTGGGCGTTGCCAGCCTTCTTGGACTTGTACCAGATGGTCATGAAGTCATCCTGGAGTTTGAAGTATCGTTGTTTTTTCCAAGTACGGGACTTAATTTTCCTCATCACTGTCCCTACCAGCATGGACTGAAGGTTTTCATCCCCCTGGATACCTGAGAGGGAACAAAGAAGTTCAAAATATCCACAATCCCTTGATTTATTTATTTTCAACAGTAAGTCATTAAAATCAACAATTATTATCAGAATCTAAGAACATCTTAAAAAAAAAAAATACAGTTACTTACGGAGGCCACTCTTTATGGAAGCCATTTCCTGCTGTTATAAATCCATCTAAGTCGAAGAGCAGAGCAAGCACTGTGATGATTTAGCTTCAGCTGATGTTAACGTGAAGACCCTGTAGCTGAAAAACAACCCCACATCATTAGTCCCCCACCACCGTAGCTGACAGCTGCTTTTCTTTTGTTTTTTTTTGAAACAATTCATTCTATATCCTGGACTAGATTCCTAACTACACAGGACATGTTTACATAACAAAATACCCAGATTTCATTTTTAAAGACGTGTCATATGAAGGGATTTCTTCATCTTTCACAGCTGAGAGAGAATGAAATGTTTTTTTTTCATAACATGCAAGAGCCTTCCCAAATAAGGCATGTTAAAACTCTGCTGTGGAGGAACTTTCATAGAGTTGTCAACTTATTTCACACTTCCTAACCCTGACACGCTGCACTAGAGCTGGTGCACTTCAACTTCTGCTTTACAGATTCGGAAGCCACTAGATGCCACTTCGGTGGCTGAAGGCTGCAAACACTCTGGGAAGACGTAAAAGCGCAGCCTGTAGAAAAGGTGCTGCAAGCATAATAAATACACTGTAGAAAACATACAAATGAAGAGATGCTGCAAAAGAGAAATGCTAGAGTCAACAGGGTTTCTGGCTTTGCCTAAAGAAGGACTTGAAAGAAAATGGGTCAGTTCTATCTGTCTTTAGAACTTTATCTGATTGGACTGAACAAGTTCTCACAAAGACAGAAAAAAAACAAGAGAAGAACAACGTAAGCGCTCTCAAACTGAGCGGCCAGATCAGTGCTTTAAAGTGTTCCAAACTTTAAATTTGGGGAACTCCCAAAAAGAAGAATGAAACCAGGGAGCGGCCCCGGTAAGCCAACGGAAAAGGATTGTTTTAGGGTAAAAAACAGGGTCATTATTGAAAGAAAAGAAAAATGGGGGGGGCGTAACTTTCGGATTAAGCCTGACCCCGCATTCTTAGGTCATTGGGCCTGGATCTAGAGTTGGGGGATTTGCACCATGCCTGCCAAGCAGTTTTAAGCTTTAATTTCCTTCACGTTCTAGTGGGAGGGATTTGGGGAGGGGGGGGGAAGGGTTTGGTTGGGCGTTGGGGCCGCGGCGGGGTAAATTGCTCGCGGGGGGCTGGGTTGGGTGTTTTTGGGGGGGGTCCGCTACCCTCCTAAAAGCCCTTCTAACTCCCTAATAATCATAATAATAATAATTTTGAATTTTCCCCCCTTTATATAATTTTTAAATAATATATACCTATCTTTTATATATACCGGGTAATAATTATATATATCACTTTCATATATATCATAATAAATAATCAATAAATCATTTTCATTACATTAATTTATAATTATATATAATAAATTTCTATACATAATCATAAAACCTAATCCCACTATAATAACCATTTTAATACCCCTTATTAATCCTCCATAATATCCCTAATCATTAATTCCTACCAATACAAACATAAAAACTTTTCATTCCTTCCCACCACCTTCCATCCCCTCCACCTTTTCCCACAACCTTTTCCCAACCATCCACTCCTCCTCCTATCATCCTCCCCCTCCATCCATCTCCTTCTCCATCCATCTCCACCCCTTCCATCTTTCTCCATCCATCTCCACCATCCTCCGCAATCACCTTCCTTCCTACAATTCCTTCCATAAAACCCATAATCCAACCATCCTCCATCCACCCTCCATCCATCCACCTCCATCCTTCCTCCATCCATCCCTCCATCCTCCACCAATCCTACCCCTCTTCATCCTTCCCCATCCTATCATAATCCTCCATATCTCATCCATCCATCCATCTTTCCCCCCTAACCTAAATATCCATCCCAGCCATTTCCTATCATCTTCCCATCCTCTCCCCATCCTTTCTTCTTATCCTTACACCCATACCTCCTCTCCTCCACATCCTTCCTTCATATCCTACCTACTCCATTCCTTTCAATAAATTTCCTACCCACCTCTCCCCTCCTCCTCCTCCTCCCCCTCTTTCACCCAACCTCATCCACACCTTTTTTTTCTTCCTCATCCTCCTCAATCCAAACACCCCACCCTCATCCTCCTCCTTCCTAAAATCCTCACCACCCAACCACCTTTACCCCTCCCTCTCCATCCTCTTCCATCCATCACCATCCTCCACCTCCATAAACCCTCCTTCAAAAAACCAACCTTTCCATCCACCCCTCCTTCCACCATCCACCATCCTTCTCCCCCCTTTCCATCCTTCTCCACCACCATCCATCCCCTCCACACCATCACCTTCCCTCCACCATCCCCTACCTCCTCTTCCATTCCAAAATCCACACCTTTCCCTATCCCCCCAATCCTCCATCCCCTTCCTTCCACCCTTTCTTACCTTCCATCATCCCACCCCCATCCATCCTCCCACCCCCATCATCCTCCCATCCATCCATCTCCTTCCTCCACCATCCATCCCAATCCATCCTTCTCACCCTTCCTCATTATCCTCCTTCCATCCTTCCTTCCTCCATCCCCCACCACCATCTTTCCCCCATCCTCCACCCATCCCGCTTCCAACCTTAACTGCCTTCCTCCACCTCTCCTAAACCCACATCCTCCTCCATCACCATCCACCCATCTCCACTTCCATAAATCGTCAATCCCCACCTTTCCTTCCATCCATCCATCCACCATCCTCCTTCCTCCACCTCCTCCCCACCTTTCCTTCCCTCCTTCATCCTCCTTTCACCTCCCCTCCTCCTCCATTCCTCAATCTCCAACCATCCATCAACCAACCATCCTCCTCACCATCCACCACAACCCACCATTCCACCCTCCTCATCCCCCATCCTCCCTCCATCCATCCTTTCCTCCCATCCCCTCCATCCTCCATCCCCATCCTCCAATCCTCCATCCCCACCATCCTTCTTTCCACCCTACCCCCCTATCCCCCTCCCCCAAACCATCCATTTTTTCATCCCCCTTTCCCCTTCCATACCTTCCTTTATCCCCTCCACCACCCACCTCCTTCCATCACCCTCCACCCTTTTCCCATCCCCATTCCAACCTCCTCCACCATCTTCCCCACCAAACCTTCCTCCCCCATCCTCCACCATCCCCAGCCATCCTCCACCCTCCTCCACCACCCATCCATAAAACCCATCCACCTTTCCATCCATCCATTCCATCCCATCCATCCTTCCTCCACCCATCCTTCCATCCTCCACCCATCCATCCATCCATCCTCCACCCATCCTTCATCCTCCATCCACCCCATCCATCCTCCATCCCATCTCCACCTCCATCCTCCTCCAACCACCCAAAATCCACCATATCAATCAACCTCCATCTTTCCAACCATCCATCAATCCAACCCATCCATCAATCCATATCCTCCCCCCATCCCACCCACCATCCTCCACCTCCATCCAACCATCATCAACCCAACCCTCCTTCAATCCACCTTTCCTTCATCCATCCTCCATCACCATCCATCCCCCATCCATCCTCATCCATCCACCCTCCATCCACCCATCTCCTCCATCATCCATCCCCCATCCATCATATCCACCTCCTCCATCCATCCTCCACCCCCATCCCCATCCATCCTTTCCACCCATCCATATCCATCCACCCATCCTCCATCCATCCATCCATCTCCTCACCATCCATCCACTCCATCCATCCCCCCACCCATCATCCATCATCCATCATCCATCCTCATCACCCATCCACCTCCTCCATCCATCCACCATCCATCCATCCATCCTCCACCCATACCCACCCTTCCATCATCCATCCACCCATCCTCCATCCATCCACCCATCCTCCATCCACCCATCCATCCATCCACCTCCATCCCATCCATCCATCCATCCACCCATCCATCCATCCATCCACCATTCCTCCCCCACCCATCCATCCATCCACCCACCCACCCTCCCTCCATCCATCCATCCATCCATCCATCCATCCATCCATCCATCCATCCATCCTCATCCTTTCCCCCATCCAACCATCCACCTCCATCCATCCCCCATCCATCCACCCATCCACCCACCCATCCATCCATCCATCATCCATCCACCTCCCATCCAACCATCCACCCATCCATCCACCCATCCATCATCCATCCATCCTCCATCCATCCACCCATCCATCCATCCATCCCCCATCCATCCACCCCTTTCCCATCCATCCATCCATCCATCCATCCATCATCCATCCATCCATCCATCCATCCATCCATCCATCCATCCATCCTCCATCCATCCATCCATCCATCCATCCATCCATCCTCCATCCATCCATCCATCCATCCATCCATCCATCCATCCATCATCCATCCATCCATCCTCCATCCAACCATCCATCAATCCATCCATCCATCAATCCAACCATCCATCCATCCAACCATCCATCAATCCAACCATCCATCAATCCATCCATCCATCCATCCATCCATCCATCCATCCATCCATCCATCCATCCATCCATCCATCCATCCAACCATCCATCAATCCAACCATCCATCCATCCATCCATCCATCCATCCATCCATCCATCCATCCATCCATCCATCCATCATCCATCCATCCATCCATCCATCCATCATCCATCCATCATCCATCCATCCATCCATCATCCATCCTCCATCCATCCATCCATCCATCCTCCATCCATCCATCCATCCTTCCATCCATCCATCATCCATCCATCCATCCATCCATCCATCATCCATCATCCATCCATCCATCCATCCATCCATCCATCCATCATCCATCCATCCATCATCCATCCATCCATCCATCCATCCATCCTCCATCCATCCATCCATCCATCCATCCATCCATCATCCATCCTCCATCCATCCATCCATCCATCCTCCATCCATCCATCCATCCATCCATCCATCATCCATCCATCCATCCATCCATCCTCCATCCATCCATCCATCCATCCATCCATCCATCCATCCATCCATCCTCCATCCATCCATCCATCCATCCATCCATCCATCCATCCATCCATCCATCCATCCATCCATCCATCCATCCTCCATCCAACCATCCATCAATCCATCCATCCTGTCCTGGGTCTCCTCCCGGTGGGACGTGCCTGGAACACCTCACCAGGGAGACGTTCAGGAGGCATCCTAACTAAATACCCAAGCCACCTCAGCTGGCTCCTCTCGATCTGGAGGAGCAGCGGCTCTACTCTGAGTCCTCCCCGGATGACTGAGCTCCTCCCCCTATCTCTAAGGGAGAGCCCAGACACATTATGCAGAAAACTAATTTCAGCCGCTTGTATCCAGGATCTCATTCTTTCAGTCATGACCCAAAGCTCCTGACCATAGATGAGGGTAGGAAAGTAGATCGACCGGTAAATGGAGAGCTTTGCTTTCTTGCTCAGCTCTCTCTCCACTACAACATTCCAGTACAGCGCACGCTTCACAGCAGACGCCGCACCAATCCGCCTATTGATCTCCCGCTCCATTTTCCCCTCATTCGTGAACAAGACCCCAAGATACATAAACTCCTCCACTAGGGGCAGTACATCCTCCCCAACCTGGAGACGGCACTCTACCCTTTTCCGGCTGAAGACCACGGTCTTGGATTTCTTCATCCCGGCTGCTTCACACTCGGCTGTGAACCGCTCCAGTGAGAGCTGTAGATCACGCCCTGATGAAGCCAATAGAACCACATCATCTGCAATAACAGAGATGCAATCCTAAGGCCACCAAGACAGATCCCCTCAACTCCTTGGCTGCGCCTAGAAATTCTGTCCATAAAAGTTATGAACAGAATCAATGACAAAGGGCAACCTTGGTGGAGTCCAACCCTCACCGGAAACGAGTCCGACTTACTGCCAGCAATGCGGACCAGACTCTGACACCGGTCATACAGAGACCTAAGAACCCATATTAAAGGGCCTGGTACTCCATACTCCCAGAGTACCCCCCACTGGACCCCCCAAGGGACATGGTTGAATGCCTTCTCCAGATCCATAAAACACATGTAGACTGGTTGGGCAAACTCCCATGCACCCTCCAGAATCCTGCTGTGGGTATAGAGTGGTTTTAATTTTATAGAATATGCTTGGTCCTTTGTCTCAAGTGGAGGAGTTTGAGTATCTCAGGGTCTTGATCAGGAGTGAGGGACACAGGGAGCGTTAGATCAACAGACGGATCAGTGTGGCATCGGCAGGAATGCGGCCGCTGTATCGGACTGTCTTGGTGAAGAGGGAGTTGAGTCATGGGGCAAATCTCTAGATTTACCGATCTATGTAAAGGTAAAGACCGAAAGGACAACATCACAAATGCAAGCGGCCGAAATGAGTTTCTTTGCAGGGCAGCTGGGTGCACCCTTCCAGCTCGGGTGAGGAGCTCAGTTACCAGGGAGGAGCTTGGAGTAGCATTGCTGCTGAGGAGGCTCTGTTCCTGATGCCTCCTGGTCACCTCCCTCGGGAGGTGTTCCACCATGTCCTATTGGGAGGAGGCCTGGTGTCGCCTCGGGGTCCCCCCAGAGCAGTTAGAGGAGGTGTGCGTGGGTTGGGAAGTCTGGGTATATCTGCTTAGACTGCTGCCTCCGGGACCCGGCCCCAGATTAAGGGAAGAAAATGGATTGATGCTTGGTCTCACTTTCTCAAAGGCTATTACTCCCTAAAGCTAATTTCTTTGCTCTGTACTTCAATTCAGTTCTATTCTGTTTATTTCTATAGCTCCAATTCACATCACATCATCTCAGGTCACTTTCCAGTTCACCAGATCATCCAGTCAGATTGATTCAAAGTTTTCTATCTAAGGAAAACCAGCTGATTGCATCGACTCATTGACTCTTCAGCAATCCCTCACACTAAGCATGCTTGTAGCGACAGTGGAGAGTAAAAACTCCCTTTGAACAGGAAGAAACCTCCAGCAGAACCAGGCTCAGTGTGAGCGGCCATCTGCTGAGGCCCACTGGGGTTCAAGGAGACAGAAGCAGACATAGAAAAAGAAGCATAGATACAAAAGGCAACTGTCAACCAGCTCCACAGGCGGCCCCGTCCAGGAAACACACAGCCAGGCAGACGAGCTCCGAGCCAGCTCCCATGTCAGAGGATGAAGAGAGCACATCCAGTTAGTCACAGTCAGAGAAACAGGACTACACTGGAAAACAGGCCAAGCTCCAAAATCTAGAAACAAAGGTGTTGATGGCAGCAGCACAGCTGATATTTCTCTCCAGGATGGAGTCACAGCCAAACAGGAACAGACCAGATGAAGCTACTATGAGAAAAAGCAGAGAGAGCAGAACGTTAGAGATTGAACTAACAGATTCTGCAGAGTAGGAGAATAGAGATAGAATGAAGCAGAATGATGAAAAAGGGGTCCCTATGTCCTCCAAAAGTCTAAGCCTATAGCAGCATAACTATAGAGATAGATCAGGATAACCTGAGCCACTCTAACTATAAGCTTTATCAAAAAGGAAAGTTTTAAGCCTAGCCTTAAAAGTAGACAGGGTGTCTGCCTCACGGACTAAAACTGGTAGTTGGTTCCACAGGAGAGGAGCCTGAGAACTAAAAGATCTGCCTCCCATTCTACTTTTAGAAATTCTAGGAACCACTAGTAAACCTGCAGATTGAGAGCGAAGTGCTCTGTTAGGAACATAAGGAACAATCAGATCTCTGATATCAGATGGAGCTTGGCCATTTAAGGCTTTATATGTGAGAAGGAGGATTTTAAATTCTATTCTGGATTTAACAGGAAGCCAATGAAGAGAAGCCAGGATAGGAGAGATATGATCTCTCTTTTTCATTTTCATCAGAACTCTGGCTGCAGCATTTTGGATCAGCTGAAGGCTTTTAACTACAGTTTGTGGACTTCCTGATAGTAAAGAATTAAATTCTAAATGTAATCTCACAGTTCTGATTTTATTACCAGAATTCTAACTTTAATCTCAGAGTTATGACTTTAATCTCAGAATTCTGACTTTAATCTCAGAGTTCTGACTTTAATCTCAGAATTCTGACTTTAATCTCAGAGTTCTGACTTTAATCTCAGATTTCAGACTTTAATCTCAGAGTTCTGACTTTAATCTCAGAATTCTGACTTTAATCTCAGAGTTCAGACTTTAATCCCAGAGTTCTGACTTTAATCTCAGAATTTTAACTTTAATCTCAGAGTTCAGACTTTAATCTCAGAGTTCAGACTTTAATCTCAGAGTTCTGACTTTAATCTCAGAGTTCTGACTTTAATCTCAGAATTCTAACTTTAATCTCAGAGTTCTGACTTTAATCTCAGAATTCTAACTTTAATCTCAGAGTTCTGACTTTAATCTCAGAGTTCTGACTTTAATCTCAGAGTTCTAACTTTAATCTCAGAGTTCTGACTTTAATCCCAAAATTCTAACTTTAATCTCAGAGTTCTGACTTTAATATCAGAGTTCTGATTTTAATCTCAGAGTTCAGACTTTAATCTCAGAGTTCTCACTTTAATCTCAGAGTTCGGACTTTAATCTAAGAATTCTGACTTTAATCTCAGAGTTCTGACTTTAATCTCAGAATTCTGACTTTAATCTCAGAATTCTGATTTTAATCTCAGAGTTCTGATTTTAATCTCAGAGTTCAGACTTTAATCTCAGAATTCTGATTTTAATCTCAGAGTTCAGACTTTAATCTCAGACTTCTGACTTTAATCTCAGAGTTCTGACTTTAATCTCAGATTTCAGACTTTAATCTCAGAGTTCTGACTTTAATCTCAGAATTCTGACTTTAATCTCAGAGTTCAGACTTTAATCCCAGAGTTCTGACTTTAATCTCAGAATTTTAACTTTAATCTCAGAGTTCAGACTTTAATCTCAGAGTTCAGACTTTAATCTCAGAGTTCTGACTTTAATCTCAGAGTTCTGACTTTAATCTCAGAATTCTAACTTTAATCTCAGAGTTCTGACTTTAATCTCAGAATTCTAACTTTAATCTCAGAGTTCTGACTTTAATCTCAGAGTTCTGACTTTAATCTCAGAGTTCTAACTTTAATCTCAGAGTTCTGACTTTAATCCCAAAATTCTAACTTTAATCTCAGAGTTCTGACTTTAATATCAGAGTTCTGATTTTAATCTCAGAGTTCAGACTTTAATCTCAGAGTTCTCACTTTAATCTCAGAGTTCGGACTTTAATCTAAGAATTCTGACTTTAATCTCAGAGTTCTGACTTTAATCTCAGAATTCTGACTTTAATCTCAGAATTCTGATTTTAATCTCAGAGTTCTGATTTTAATCTCAGAGTTCAGACTTTAATCTCAGAATTCTGATTTTAATCTCAGAGTTCAGACTTTAATCTCAGACTTCTGACTTTAATCTCAGAGTTCTGACTTTAATCTCAGAATTCTGACTTTAATCTCAGAATTCTGACTTTAATCTCAGAGTTCTGACTTTAATCTCAGAATTCTGACTTTAATCTCAGAGTTCTGACTTTAATCTCAGAATTCTGACTTTAATCTCAGAGTTCTGACTTTAATCTCAGATTTCAGACTTTAATCTCAGAGTTCTGACTTTAATCTCAGAGTTCAGACTTTAATCTCAGAGTTCTAAATTTAATCTCAGAGTTCAGACGTTAATCTCAGAGTTCTAAATTTAATCTCAGAGTTCTGACTTTATTCTCAGAGTTCTGACTTTAATCTCAGAGTTATGACTTTAATCTCAGAGTTATGACTTTAATATCAGAGTTCTAAATTTAATCTCCGAGTTATGACTTTAATCTCAGAGTTCTGACTTTAATCTCAGAGTTCTGAATTTAATCTCAGAGTTCTGACTTTAATCTCAGAGTTCTGACTTTAATCTCAGAATTTTAACTTTAATCTCAGAGTTCAGACTTTAATCTCAGAGTTCTGACTTTATTCTCAGAGTTCTGACTTTAATTCCAAAATTCTAACTTTAATCTCAGAGTTCTGACTTTAATCTCAGAGTTCTGACTTTAATCTCAGAATTCTGATTTTAATCTCAGAGTTCAGACTTTAATCTCAGAGTTCTGACTTTAATCTCAGAGTTATGACTTTAATCTCAGAGTTCTGACTTTAATCTCAGAGTTCTGAATTTAATCTCAGAGTTCTGACTTTAATCTCAGAGTTCTGACTTTAATCTCAGAATTTTAACTTTAATCTCAGAGTTCAGACTTTAATCTCAGAGTTCTGACTTTATTCTCAGAGTTCTGACTTTAATTCCAAAATTCTAACTTTAATCTCAGAGTTCTGACTTTAATCTCAGAATTCTGATTTTAATCTCAGAGTTCAGACTTTAATCTCAGAGTTCTGACTTTAATCTCAGAGTTCAGACTTTAATCTCAGAGTTCAGACTTTAATCTCAGAGTTCTGACTTTATTCTCAGAGTTCTGACTTTAATCTCAGAGTTCTGACTTTAATCTCAGAGTTCTGACTTTAATCTCAGAGTTCTGAATTTAATCTCAGAGTTCTGACTTTAATCTCAGAGTTCTGACTTTAATCTCAGAATTTTAACTTTAATCTCAGAGTTCAGACTTTAATCTCAGAGTTCTGACTTTATCCTCAGAGTTCTGACTTTAATCCCAAAATTCTAACTTTAATCTCAGAGTTCAGACTTTAATCTCAGAGTTTTGACTTTTATCTCAGAGTTCTGACTTTAATCTCAGAATTCTGACTTTAATCTCAGAGTTCAGACTTTAATCTCAGAGTTCAGACTTTAATCTCAGAGTTCTGACTTTAATCTCAGAGTTCTGACTTTAATCTCAGAATTCTGACTTTAATCTCAGAGTTCAGACTTTAATCTCAGAGTTCAGACTTTAATCTCAGAGTTCTGACTTTATTCTCAGAGTTCTGACTTTAATCTCAGAGTTCTGACTTTATTCTCAGAGTTCTGACTTTAATCTCAGAGTTCTGACTTTAATCTCAGAGTTCTGACTTTAATCTCAGAGTTCTGAATTTAATCTCAGAGTTCTGACTTTATTCTCAGAGTTCTGACTTTAATCTCAGAGTTCTGACTTTATTCTCAGAGTTCTGACTTTAATCTCAGAGTTCTGACTTTATTCTCAGAATTCTCACTTTAATCTCAGAATTTTAACTTTAATCTCAGAATTCTAACTTTAATCTCAGAGTTCTCACTTTAATTCTGACTTGTTTTATATATTAAACTGAAATAAAATTCAAAAATCAGTTAAGTTAATCAGCGCTTTCTCAACCCCTCCATCTGGGGTGTCTGAGCTTCACTTATAACCGGATAGAATTGTGATGTCCTACTACTGCAGGGCGTGAGACAGATCTCCTGAAACCTTCCTGGATGGGAAGAGAAACACCTCCAAACCTGAAAAAAAAGTCCAGCGATTTTGTTTTTAACTAAACAACAAAGAACTGGATGACAGAGAATCATCACCAACATATGTTACACCTAAAAGCAAAAAGTCAGCATGATGACATCATAGCATAGAAAAACAATAAACAGTTTATGTGCTTCTATTGCATTTCCTTCTTTTTACAGCAATCTAACTGAAGCGGTAAACTGGGATATTTGGAAAGCAGCTCTTTGATCAGTGAATTTCAATGGGTTTACTTAGGCGCCTCTAGTGGTAGAGGAAAGATTTACAATCACAAATGTTATTTTATTGTTTTTCAGGACTGGACAAAGAATTTGCATTATTTTAATTTTTATTTAAAAAGTTTTTTCTTCTGTAGTTTAGGCTGCAGAGCCACATTAGACAGCTGGTGGAGAAGATGACATCAGTGGGATTACTCTGCCTCATTGGGCCACTATCAGAACTGATGGGATGCTCTTTGCATCTATTCACTGCTGCCATGCACTTTATCAAAAGCTGCCTAAGCCGACTAATCTTCCCAAATCCCTGTCACCTTCACTCCTGACCTGGATCACGGGCCGTAGCGGGACCCCATCCTCTGCAGCCTCTAAACATAGGCTGGATTATGTGTTTGTTTTGATCATTTTTCTCTAATCCATGCATGGTGTTTGGATTAAAGTGGAGGTGAAAACATCATCAGGTATGAATGCATAGATGTTTTAATGAACAGAAGACTGTCTAGCATTTGATTGTGACTGAATACAGCGTGTAGTTTCTGCAGCATAAACTGACTGATATCACTCCCACAGTAAAACCATGTAGATGTTGACATGGAAAGAAAAGGTAGTAAGCAGGGTCCGATATTAACTTTTTTACTCACCGACCGAAAGGACCAGAGGAGAATTTTATTTACCGACCAGCGGAAAAAAAAAAAAAATATATATATATATATATATATATATTTTTTTTTTTAAAGAAACATATTATTTCTCTAAGGCATTACAGCAGTAGCCATTCAAAATGTCCCCACTTTCGTTGATGGGTCCTTGTCTGGTCCTTGGCTGTTCCTTAGCTGGTCCTTGTCTGGTCCTTGGCTGTTCCTTAGCTGGTCCTTGGCTGTTCCTTAGCTGGTCCTTGTCTGATCCTTGGCTGTTCCTTAGCTGGTCCTTGGCTGTTCCTTAGCTGGTCCTTGGTATGTTCTTAGCTGGTCCTTGGTTGGTCCTTGGCTGGTCCTTCTCTGTTCCTTAGCTGGTCCTTGTCTGGTCCTTGGCTGTTCCTTAGCTGGTCCTTGGCTGGTCCATGGTTGGTCCTTGGCTGGTCCATGGTTGGTCCTTAGCTGGTCCTTGGCTGGTTCTTGGCATGTTCTTTGCTGGTCTTTGGCTGGTGATCGATTGGTCCTTGGTATGTTCTTAGCTGGTCCTTGTCTGGTCCTTGGCTGTTCCTTAGCTGGTCCTTGGCTGGTCCTTGGCTGGTCCTTAGCTGGTCCTTGGCTGTTCCTTGGCTGTTCTAAGCTGGTCCTTGGCTGTTCCTTATTATGTCCTTGGCTGTTCCTTGGCTGTTCCTTAGCTGGTCCTTGGTATGTTCTTTGCTGGTCCTTAGCTGGTCCTCGGTTGGTCCTTGGTATGTTCTTAGCTGGTCCTTGGCATGTTCTTTGCTGTTCCTTAGCTGGTCCTTGGCTGGTCCTTGGCTGGTCCTTAGCTGGTCCTTGGCTGTTCCTTGGCTGTTCTAAGCTGGTCCTTGGCTGTTCCTTATTATGTCCTTGGCTGTTCCTTGGCTGTTCCTTAGCTGGTCCTTGGTATGTTCTTTGCTGGTCCTTAGCTGGTCCTCGGTTGGTCCTTGGTATGTTCTTAGCTGGTCCTTGGTATGTTCTTAGCTGGTCCTTGGTTGGTCCTTGGCTTGTCCTTGGTATGTTCTTAGCTGGTCCTTGGCATGTTCTTTGCTGGTCCTTAGCTGGTCCTCGGTTGGTCCTTGGTATGTTCTTAGCTGGTCCTTAGCTGGTCCTTGGCTCGTCCTTGGTATGTTCTTAGCTGGTCCTTGGTTGGTCCTTGGTATGTTCTTAGCTGGTCCTTGGTTGGTCCTTGGTATGTTCTTAGCTGGTCCTTGGTTGGTCCTTGGTATGTTCTTTCTTGGCTGGTCTTCGGTAACTTCTTGGCTGGTCCCCAAAAATTCCTTTCTAAATATCAATATTTGTGCAAAAATATTCTTTCTGTCCTGATTTGTGGACATTAAGATCTAAAGAGAAGCACCATCTCCTGGTCGGACCCTTCTGGTCCTTGGTGGTCTACGTTGATCCGTTCAGATCAAGACAGGATTGAGCTGGTTGCTCACAATGCTGTCAAACACGGTGATGGCAGCATTATGCTGTAGGGCTGGGCCACGTCCGTGGTATGAAGTGAATGAAGGAATAAACTTGGACACAGTTGGGCGCTGTGGTATCTTATTAATCCAAAACAAAGATCCAAAGTGGCTAAGGTAGAAACCATGAGGAGAGACTAAACCCTGAACACTTGTTGAATTTTAATCTACGTCATATTTTAATCTAGGTCAGATTAAAATACGGATTCTGATTAAATATGATAACAGACATTTTAGCACAGCTGTAAATAACTACACTGAGCAAAGGCTTCAGTCATGCTGTTTGCACGGATAATTCCACCCATCATTTCACACATTAATCTGACTCCTTATTTGATAAATAAGTTAGAAACTGGGACCCTGCAGTCTACCCATTCTAACCAGTTTAACCAGTTTAATCTAACAGGTTAAAGAGAGAGAGGAAAAGGTTTAAAATGTCAGGGGGTGAAGATGTGTCTGACCTGCTGGTGGAGCATTCTTAGATCCTGGCGGCTGATCGGGTGGACCTGCTGCACTGAGGGCTGTGGGGAGAACGAGCAGCACCCTGGGAAAGCAGAGACCCCCCACCCCCACCCCCCGCCTCCGTAACAAAGCAGAGGATCAGTGTTCAGTCGTCTGTGCGCTGATCTGTCTGGCTGCTATAGTTAATCCAGAAATGCGTTTCTATTCACCAGAGGAGACAGTGCAAAGCTCCAAACCACTGAAACGCTTCAGTTTAGATGCCTCTGATGTGCGCGTTGGTGACCCGACTGCTGCCACACAGAACCAGCAGAACCCCCGTACACGGAGGCTTTCTGTCACATCTCAGGTTACTAAGATCCCTCATCAAATTTTGATCAGCTCAGTTGGCCCAGCGGGGAGGCGAGGTCGGCTCTGGAACAGAGGTTCCTGACGACTGTCTCCCTGCAGTCCCACAGCTGACCCCCCTCCACCTCCATCACCGCCACCAAACCCACACAGGTGGATTCAGCTGGACTGAATTCTCCTTTCTGGTTTCAGCCATGCTCCTGCTAAGGTCGACAGCCATCAATAATCCACAGCTTCAGCTCAGGTTCCCGCCTCAGATTACAGAGCCTGAGCCAAGACTAAAGTGGACAGATCTCCTCTTAAATGGGCCGAGCAGCTTCTCCTTATTCAGCTCAAAAGACATCATTTATATATAATATAATGGAGCAAAAACAGCGCCGCTAAAGTTCTGGATATTAGCCTGTGGGAACATTAGGAGAACTGCGATTCAGATGATGATCTTTGGATGGTGCTTGGTTCTGAAGGAGATGGAGCCTTCAGGGAGAATAAAGACCTGAGATCCATCAGATAATCTGGACCCCTTTCAGAAACAAAGGCAAGAGCAATGAAGCAAGGTTGAGTCCGACAGCACACACATGGTTACCTTGCAAGCAACATGAATTGTGGCGAGGTTGTGAATTCACAAATTCCTGTAAATAGATCTTGCCAGGAGCCAACAGATGTTTAATTCCAGCAACCTTAAAAGCTTTAGGTACATATCCCTGTAACAGAGATAGATTAATCACATCTAAAATGGAGGAGGAGATCAAAGGGAATACCTCCTTAAATAATCTGGTTGGAACTGGATCTAACATACAAGTTGAAGGCTTAGATGAAGACAATAATTTTGCTAATTCAGAAAGTTCAACTCAAAGCAGTCTAAACCTGGTTCAGATTCCATGACTACCTCAGGTACAATCGCGGATAGAGGAGTGCTAATGATCTTATTTTTAATAAGATCAATCTTATTTATAAAGAATCTAGATTCCTGACACAGTGACACCACAGCCAGATCAGAGGTTGGGGAAGGAAGGGAAATCTGTTGGAGAGATGTTGGGAGCCCCCCCACCGTACAAACTTGACGCAAAAGAGCAGAAGGATGAATTGGGGGTTCTGACCTGCCTGCAAGGACCATCGAGGATGAAGACTTTGTGGATATGATGAAACAAGCCGAGAAAAGGTTCAATGTGAACAGTGTGATATATGTTAAAAAGAGAATTTGTGTGTAGATAAGTTCTACTCTGCACAGTGTTGACTAAAATTACTAAAATTAGACTAAGACTAACCGTAAAAAAGCTGACAAAATTAACATTGCTGCTAAGAGCAGGTGGAATGGACGGTTCAACAGAGCTATGGTTCTGGGTGAGTTTGGCAACTGTATTAAAAAGAAATCTAGGATTATTCTTATTCTCCTCTATTAATGAGGAGAAGTATGCTGCTCTTGCTTTACAAAGGGTCCTCTTATACAGCAGTAAACCATTTTTCCAGACTAGGAAGGACTCCCGCAGGCCTGTGGAGCGATATTTTCTCTCCAGTTTCCTAGCATTTTGCTTCAAAGTACGCAGCTCTGCATTAAACCAAGGAGCAAGCTTTCTATTTTTAACGGTTTTCATTTTCAAAGGAGCTGCGTTGTCTAAGGCAATACGCAGAGAACTAGCAACCCCATCAACAAAATCATCAACCTGTGAAGGGGAATAAGCTAAGCTTTTGCACTCTGCAGCACTGCTCAGTGACACAGAGCAGAGAGAAAGTGAAGCAGATTCTTTAAAATTTATAACTGCACTATCTGATAAAGATCTACTAAAATTGAACCTTCTTTTGGGGGAGGAGAACTCTGTTAAAGTAATCCTGAAGGTTATTAGAAAGTGGTCAGAGAGGACAGGGTTGTGAGGAAATACTGTTATTTCTTCACATTCTATGCCGTATGTCAGCACAAGATCCAAAGTATGAAGATGAGAATGCGTGGGACTATTCACATTTTGAACAAAGCCAATAGTGTCTAAGATAGCATTAAAGGCTGCTCTTAAGCTATCGCCTTCAATGTCAGCATGGATGTTAAAATCTCCCACTATGATGACCCTGTCAGTATTTAATACCAAATCAGAAAGGAACTCTGAAAACTCATCTAAAAATTCAGAGTAAGGACCTGGTGGACGATACAAAGTTACAAAAAGAAGAGGTTTTCTTGCCTTGAAATTTGGATCAGGGAAATTAAGGGTTAAATGTTCAAAAGAGTTGTAGGAATTAATTGTTTTGGGAGTAATCAGTAAGTCAGACTGGAAGATTGTTGCTACTCCTCCTCCTCGCCCAGAACTTCTGGGGATGTGAAAATTTAAATAGCTTGAAGGAGTTGCCTCATTTATGCTCACATAATCCTCTTGCTGCAGCCAGGTTTCTGTAAGGCAACACAAGTCAATGTGATTATCACAAATCAAGTCATTAACTAGTAGACTTTTAGAGGAAAGCGATCTTATGTTAAACAGACCGCATTTAATTGTTTTAACTTTTTCCCCAATTGGAGTTATTTTGATTTTAATTAGATTATCATGATTTACTCCTTTGGGAATCTTTGCTAATTTATTAGATTTTGGTCGTGGGCAAGACACTGTCTGGATGGAGTAAAGAGTGGGTAACAGTAGAGAAGCTGCAGAGAGGTCTGTTAAACTAGGACTCTGCTTCCTGGTCTGCACCCTGGGGGCTCAGGGTTTTGGAGGACTAATAAATGTGGCCAGATTCCTAGAAAGAAGAGCTGCACCATCCAAAGTGGGATGGATGCCGTCTCTCCGAATCAGACCAGGCTTTCCCCAAAAGGATTGCCAATTATTAATGTAGCCCACGTTGTTTTCAGGACACCACCTAGACAACCAGCGGTGGAATGACGACATGCAGCTAAACATGTCATCACTGGTCAGATCAGGGAGGGGACCAGAGAAAATTATGGTAAAGATGAAAAAATTGATATATTTATTGATAAATTGAAGACTCAAAAGTCTTCCTTCCACTGGAAATACAAGAGGAAATCGACCAGGTACATCTACACTGAATCTCTGACCTTTAGTGGGAAGAAGGGCATTGCATCCTAAAATAACGCATGTCTTCTCTCTGGTGCTAAATTATTTCTTTATTAATTAATTATTTGTTTTATTTGAGAACTGGCTAACCAGTTTAGACTGAGGCGGTGTGCTTCTGGGACTGAAACTGGTTGGAGGCAGCAGTCAATAAGGGTAAAGTGATCAACAATGACTTCCAACGATGCAAAGAGAAGCTTGATGGCTCTATCTTTTATCTTCATTTCCGCATTTTACAATGAAGAAAATGCTTGCTGACAGACTGACTTTCTTTACATCACACCTTATCTATGAGGAATATCAAAAGAGAAAAACAAAAACTGAATTCATAAGGATCCACATAGATGCTTCATTTTTCCCATCTGAAACGGTTTGTGTGGAATTTGGATTGGTAATTGAGAGTAGAATATAGAAACATCGTAAATAAAATACTTAACTTTGAATAAACCAGTACAGTGAATAAATAGTGACCCTGGAAGTGCTTCCTGACACCGACCTGGAATTCCCTGCGGTACCTCTTGGGATCGCTGATCTTCTTGCATGGACTCCTGCAAACGTCTTGGAAACGGGCATTGTCTTTTCCCTCTGGATAGTCCTGCCTTCTTTCATCTGCCGGGATCTGATCTACTGCCAGTTCTGCAATCGCCCAGGCTTCAGCATCTGGAACTCTCTGGGCAGTGTTTGCTACATTGTATTTACAGCCGTTCGGCTGGAATCCACATCTTCCTCAGGTCACAGACTGCACTTTAAGATCAGGTTAGTGACTCACATATTCGTAATCATCCTTCGCCAGACTAACGTAGTCACTAACCCGTGTTTTTCCCCTGCAGAGGTTCCTGCCTTTGACACCGTACCTGCTACCTGCAGATCTGTTGTTTTCAAATAAACCCCCTTTGAAATATTTTACTGTCTGTTTGTCTGAATACTGGGTCGTCTGTCCCTAGCCTTGACATAATAATCTGTCCAAACACGGACCCATCAGCAGACAGACATTGGCTTTCAAATGTAGAAGACTTTATAACACGAATCAGGCATGTGGGAAATCCTGTTACATTTGTATAATCAGGCTCCCCCAGCTCCCACACTTCCACCTACAACCGCTTCCGGTTCTACGTCACCTGCTGTCACATCAACTTGTCAGGAAACACTTCTGCCTCTCCCGGAACTATTTAAGTGTGATGCTGATCAGTGTGGCTTTTCTCGTCCAATTCATTTCAAGCTTCACCCCTCTGCATTTCCTACTGATAAGGCTAATGTAGCCTACGTAATTTCACTATTAGCTTGTAAAGTGAAGCTGTGGGGAACTTCTAAATGGCAAAGCAATTATTGGTTATGTAGCTCCTAAAGTGCCTTTTCACGAAAATAAGTGGTGCTAAGGCTCAGTAGGTAGCGCTGTGGCTCAGTAGGTGGCGCTGTGGCTCAGTAGGTGGCGCTGTGGCTCAGTAGGTAGCGCTGTGGCTCAGTAGGTGGCGCTGTGGCTCAGTAGGTAGCGCTGTGGCTCAGTAGGTAGCGCTGTGGCTCAGTAGGTGGCTCTGTGGCTCAGTAGGTAGCGCTGTGGCTCAGTAGGTAGCGCTGTGGCTCAGTAGGTAGCGCTGTGGCTCAGTAGGTGGCTCTGTGGCTCAGTAGGTGGCGCTGTGGCTCAGTAGGTGGCGCTGTGGCTCAGTAGGTAGCGCTGTGGCTCAGTAGGTGGTGCTGTGGCTCAGTAGGTAGCGCTGTGGCTCAGTAGGTAGCGCTGTGGCTCAGTAGGTAGCGCTGTGGCTCAGTAGGTGGCTCTGTGGCTCAGTAGGTAGCGCTGTGGCTCAGTAGGTGGCGCTGTGGCTCAGTAGGTAGCGCTGTGGCTCAGTAGGTAGTGCTGTGGCTCAGTAGGTGGCTCTGTGGCTCAGTAGGTAGCGCTGTGGCTCAGTAGGTGGCGCTGTGGCTCAGTAGGTAGCGCTGTGGCTCAGTAGGTAGCGCTGTGGCTCAGTAGGTAGCGCTGTGGCTCAGTAGGTGGCGCTGTGGCTCAGTAGGTGGCGCTGTGGCTCAGTAGGTAGCGCTGTGGCTCAGTAGGTGGCGCTGTGGCTCAGTAGGTGGCGCTGTGGCTCAGTAGGTAGCGCTGTGGCTCAGTAGGTGGCGCTGTGGCTCAGTAGGTGGTGCTGTGGCTCAGTAGGTGGTGCTGTGGCTCAGTAGGTGGCGCTGTGGCTCAGTAGGTGGTGCTGTGGCTCAGTAGGTAGCGCTGTGGCTCAGTAGGTGGCGCTGTGGCTCAGTAGGTAGCGCTGTGGCTCAGTAGGTGGCGCTGTGGCTCAGTAGGTAGCGCTGTGGCTCAGTAGGTAGCGCTGTGGCTCAGTAGGTGGCGCTGTGG
>NW_024038433.1:0-36792 GCF_016077235.1 Cyprinodon tularosa | reverse complement strand
GGCGCCACCAGGCCCTCTGACCACCATCAGTAGGCAGTGAGGGTGAAGTGTTTTGCTCAAAGACACAACGACACCGAAAGCCGGAGCCTGGACTTGATCCGTCAACTTGAACCTTCAACCGTTCAATTTTCAGGGAAAACTTCTATATCCAACGCCACTGTTGCCCTGACTTAGAATGAATGAATGATGAATTAGAAACAACATTGTTTCCTTTTCTTCTAAAACGTCGTTAATGAGTCATCTTCAGTTTTTCTTCTTCAGGGGTTGGTGGTCTGTCAGCAGGTGAGATCAACCTTCCTGAATCCTTTCAGTCCCTCAACTTCTCAGTCTGAAACATTTCAAATGATTCATGCTGTTCATTCGGACGGTCTGGCTGCTGACTGCCTGCTGCAGCAGTGGGTTTCCCTCCAACCGCCGCCTTAACTTTAGTGTCTCCATCCTCTCCTGTTATCTGAGTCTTTATTGTCTTTAGTCCCTGTTTTCATTGTGTTACTTTCACACTTAATCTCTACTGTAAATTTATATTTAACATCTTTGACCAAATGCATGTTGGTGAAGAGGAGCCACTGAGTCAGAAACACAGAGGACACTCTAACAAGGCAGGAAGCGTGGGCCAAGGAAAGGAAACAAGAGCCAGCAAGGAGGTAATGAAGGACATAAAGAGACAAAGGCGGTAATGGAGGAAATATGTGAGGCCAGATTCTCCAGTTTAAACTTGGCAGGGCCTCAGAGGAGCGGGGACATGAAGAGCCCAGGAATGGAGGGAGGGGGGGGGGGGGCAGTGTCTCAGCTGCGGTGGTGAGGAAGGGGTCAAGGCTACCCCCCCCCTCCCATTCTTCTGCCTGGATAAACAGAGCTGCACTGTAAGCCAGGTGGTCTGAGACGCTGTGGGTTCAGAGCAGAGAGGAATCCCCCAGCTGCTCCCGCTACATTTCATTTAGCAGGTTAGACCCTCATCAAGTCCTCAACGCCTCAACAATACCCACAACCACCCTCCACCAAACCCACGCTCCCCTGCCATCACATTTGGACCCGGAGCGGCGTCACTGAGAGGTCCGGTTACGGCGGGGAGCAGAGGACCGACCAGGAGCTGAGGAAAGGAACCGCTCAGGTGGAGATGCCTGGCTCCGCATGACTGGGACAGGTAGGTGGTTTCTATGGAGACGCGGCAGCCCTGACTTGAAGGTGAAGATACCTCAGGTATGAGTCAGCGGCGTGGAGCTACAGTCCACGCATCGTCCGTCCATCAAGCCTTTATCACCAGAACCGATGTGATCTAACGGCTCCTGGATGATCTAGGAGAACCTGGGATTCAGGACCAGGTTCAGTACAAATCCTGGACTTTAGCCTCTCAGACGGTTCTGGAGAACTCAGGGAATCTTATCAACATTATCCCACAAGCTGTTTTTGGTTGACATGGCGTTCAGGAGGTCGGGTCCTTTCAGCTAATCATTAAACAGAAGACGGTTCCTCTCCCAGTGAGCAGACCAGGAGCCGTCCCTAATGTGGTAGTCATGGTGATTGGTCAGTCCTGAGGAGCTCCAGGTCTGTTCCTGTGGACCAGAGGAGCTTTAGTGGACCTCTGGGAGACTTCTAGACCGTCGTGTTCCCATTGAAAACAGAAGAAAGGCGTTCTACAGCCGATCCCAACATGTTTATGATCTCAGAGCGATTAAGCTCATGTTCTGCTGATAACAAAGGACTTCTGGGATCGTTCTCTGCGTCTGGATCCACAGCCTATCAGTGAGTAGGGATCTGTTACGGAGCGGGTCGTCTGTCAGGAGTAATTGTCTCTAAACTTTGAAAAACATTTAGAGGCTCCGCTTCGTTCCAGCGGGGCGAGTCTGAACCTGCTGGGACATCAGGCAGCTCCTGGTCTGAATTCTGCTCAGTTCTGGAGACGCCATCAGATGGATCCTCCTCCTTCTGCTCCTCTGCTCCTCCTCAGAGTGTTGGGACGTCTGCTGGGTGTTCTGCGTTCACCACAAAGAGGCGCTTTCAGACGGACTCGGCTGCAGGACGAGTTTCTGAACGTGTGAAAAGAAAATAAAGTGTTTATGAGTTCAATCAACACCTTATTTCACCAGAGAGTGGACTCAACATCCTCTGATTTACACCACACGCGCTCTGGGAGTCTGACTCCGCCCACACACACTTCCTCAGAGAGGGGGGGGGGGGTCGTCTCCTGGTTGTTTGCTGCAGCTTCAGATTAAAGCAAACGCTTGGAGACAACCTGCAGAGGAGCAGCGTGTGTTGGTGTGTGTTGGTGTGTTGGTGTGTGTTGGTGTGTGCTGGTGTGTTGGTGTGTTGGTGTGTGTTGGTGTGTGCTGGTGTGTTGGTGTGTGTTGGTGTGTGCTGGTGTGTTGGTGTGTGTTGGTGTGTGCTGGTGTGTTGGTGTGTGTTGGTGTGTGTTGGTGTGTTGGTGTGTGTGGGCATTGAACAGGGAGCACACACTGGCTGACAGCTGCAGATTCAGGAGGTTTTCACAGCAGCAGGAAGGAGAGTTTGGCTAAAGGTAAGAAGACTTTCCTCTACTTCAGCTTCTCCTCCTTTAGGTTCTCCTCCTTCAGTTTCTTTTTCAGTTTCTTCTCCTTCAGGTTCTCCTCCTTCAGGTTCTCCTTCAGGTCTTTCAGGTTCTTCTCCTTCTAGTTTTCCTCCTCCAGTTTCTTTTTCAGGTTCTCCTTCAGGTCTTTCAGGTTCTCCTCCTTCTACTTTTCCTCCTTCAGGTTCTTTTTCAGGTTCTCCTCCTTCAGGTTCTTGTGGTTCTGGTGTTCTTGTGTTGCTGCTGCTGTGATTCTGTCAGTTTAAAGCTGTGGAGCATTTCTCTCCCCGGTACTGCACCCACAGGGGGCGCTTTAAATACTGAAATATTAGTACCGTAAATCCTCTAATATAGGCCGGGGCCTTTATGTCACTCAGGTGCATCTTGGTCCAGGCCATTATTGGAAGGAGGCCAGAATTAGAGGCAGGCCTCTATTTCTATTTGATAAAAACAGACGACCAGAGAAACAAATAAAAAACTGATTTTGTCTGTTTGAACCTATAAAATACGAGGTTCATTTATTGAAAAAGTACAGTTACCATAGCGATATACAGAACATTGTTCAGACATCTTCCAGCAGCTGCAATTTTTCTGCACGGCAATACAAGAAAAAAAGACACAGAACGGAATCTTGGCCAAACGGACTTGCGAAACAAAGTAAAGAAAAAGAAATGAATGGAAACTGTTCTGCCATCACAGTGAAGTTCTATTTAAGGCAGGCTAAGTGGAAGTAGGCTACCAGTATCATATTATTCAAGGGAAATTCAGAACAACGAAGATCAACGACATTCTGTCATTTTAACGCTGCCTGGTTACCACCAGACCTACAGGTGATCACACGTGTCTTTCAGATCAGAACGAATGTGTGGCTGGTTATCCTCCTGCAGCAGTGTGTCGCAGTGAGCTTGATGCAGACATTTTTGATTTATGCTTAATATTGAAGCATGGTCTGCGCTAGGAAGCAAGTGGGGGTGAGTTTAATCCGACAACGGAGGGACATGACGGCGAAAATGAGCGGGTATCCAGGTGGAAAAAGGGTCCCAGGGTTCTCGCGCACGTTGATCTTCTAGCGGGTCAAACTTCACGAGTCGTTTTCCGCAATTTTGGTCATAAAAACAAAATAAGCCGGCCTCCTGTAGGCTGCACTGTCTGTGCTAAGAATGTGACTTCCCATGCTAACAGCTTGGATTCGTTAGCAAACATTGCCCCCCTGTGGTACTTGTATGTTACTATCACAGGCTGCTGAGGACTGCCCAGGAACATGGTTGGTTCTAATCATAGCCCCGGCCTGTATACGAGTCCGGCCATTATTTACCTCCGCCGCCAGTGACGCAGGCCGTTATTAGAGACCCGGCCGCTAATGGAATACAATATTAGAGGATTTACGGTAATCTAAAAGAGTCCTTTGTTATTACTCCAAGATTCGCATGTCTGTCTTCCACCCTGATCAGCCATGTTTCCTCCGTATCGTCCCTTAGCACCTGGCGATGCCTTTAAACCCTAGAAACGTGTTTTTATGACCTGAGGTCACGACTCGTGCCAGTCAGGCGGGTTGATGGAAGTGGGCGGAGCTTTGTAGACAGGTTTTAAACTAAAAACCGACTCACAGAAATAATGTGTTGGTCAGACGTTGACCAGGTTGTTATACGTTTCTGAGCAGCTGGAGGGAAATCTGAGCGTTCTGATTGGTTCGGTGTGTTAGATGAAAACATGCAGCAGGGATTCCTGCTCTCTGCTCCGCTGTAGGATGGCAGTCTGTGGAAATGATTCACATCTCAACATGTTTACTGAAATCCTCTTCTCTGTCTTTATCCAAGATGTGAAACTGGGAGAAGCTCCAGTAGGGGGCAGTATGGAGCCGTTAGTCTCTGTAGGACTTAAAGTAATGCTGCATAAGTTTTACCTCAGGCATTAGTTTAAAATATTATATATATTTCAAGTCAATATTCAGCACTCGGCATCCTGCTCTAAAGAACTCACTAAAAGCTGACTTAGCTCAAAATGTTGCTAAGCAACCAAAGTGGATCTGACCCTAAGCTGATCAGATGTTTTTCTGGTTCTCTGATGCAGGATTTCCTCCAGAGGAAAAATATTTCCTCGTCTTTATCAGGAACTCCAGGATTCAAGTCCTGCTGGTCCAAACTGGTCTGAAACCAGAACCAGAACTCAGACCGGTTCATTGAGACGGAGCAGTGCCGCCAGTGGCCTGCAGGGGGAGCTAAACCTGGACATTAGATGTAGCGCCTCTAGTGGCTGGAAGTCACACAGTGTTGCTTTAAAGTTTTCCTGCTTGTGGATCAGAGGCCTGTCACCCAGTAGGACCCGGCATGTCCAAACTGATGGTGGATTAACTGCAATCATCAGAATCAGCTGATTCGTCTTTGGACATGCCTGCCTGAGACCATGACCCGAATTAATGGGTTCAAACATCTAGTTTATCGCTATTCTCCAGGGTGGACCTTTGCCCCACCCCTTTTGGACCCTTGATCCACACTTTGGCTAAATGCTCATCGACTTTGGCTGACTTTGTTATCCATGATTTATTGTTGGATGTGACGAACAGAGCAGCAGGTGGAAACATTGCAATGTTTAGTGATCAGGCTACTGTGCCAAATAAAAAATGTGTTTGAGTGTTAAAATGACTCAAGGGGTACCGCCATTTTTGATGAAGCAGAGAGGATTCATGATGCCCAAATTCTCTAACTTTGCACATTTGCAGGATGGAGCCCTGGGGAACTCCTCTGATTGAGATGTCTTTTCACAGCAGGGAAATTGGCTAATGTGCTGCACAAGAACTTCTGCACCAGGAGGATTTCTTTTTCTTTTTTATCATCGACACAACACTACTTTTTACCCGCTGATCACAGCAAATATAGCAAAGCTGCTCTCTGGCATTGAATGCAGGAGCAGCAGACGCATCAGATGCATTTGGACAGACTTTACTGGACGTCTGGCCTTAATGTGGATCAAAGATGAAGCAGCAGGAGCTTTTTTGCTCCTTCTATGGCGTGCAATCTGAATGTAGCATAAGGCCTCCTTACATTGGTTGCGCACTAACCACTGCTGGAAGTTCACTAAAGCGTAGTTTGATCAGGAGTGTTTGATGATTCTGAAGTATCCCAGGTTCTGCTAAGGATCTATGCTGAGCAGTGGGCTGTGTCTATGTCTGACGGGTGTAACATGATGGTTCAGCTATCGTCTCCTGCACATTTCCATTCAGGTTTCCCTTTGCTCCCCTGCAAAGCTTTCAGACCTTAAGCTTAAGGTTTCATCAGGAGGAGGTCGGTGCGAAGCGTGACATCATACTGTAAAAGTGTCGGCAGTAAATCTGGAGTCTGAGTCTGGATATAAACGTGCTGGATCGCCTTTCTCGTGATGCTGACTGTGAATCATGCCTGCGGTGTGTTTTCAGCCTCACATGGCGTCAGATCTAAAGCCGGTGCGTGTTCAGGTTTCTAACCCCCTGCTGATGAGAGTCAACCACGTTCTGACCCATAAGGTGGTTCTGTCTGCTGCAGTTTGGATCATCTACCATTTGATTCAGGGTTAGGGCTGAGTCCCAGAAGGTTCGGCTCCCCAGGGTCAGACATTTACAAGGCTAAAGACTGATGCTCTAGGTGCATAAGCCGGTCCAAACCTGCTGACCTCCACTGGAGGAGCCCGGGCCAGATGGACCAACTGGATCTTGGTTAAACCAGACCAGGAAAAGGTGATTTAAAGGCGGCTGAGGAGGTGATAATATCTCCACTCATCAATAATCTGATGGGTGGAGATACATGAAGGACAGTGGAGCATGAGAACAAGGGTTTAGACCTGGACTGATTACCTGCAGAAGGTAAACTCTATGGAAAGCCCCTTTAGATGATAATCTTTCAACCTCTTTCCCGCTGTTTAGAAAACCTGTTTAAACCCGGCTCACAGCTTGCTGACGCGTGTCTACCAGGGTCAAACGACTCGGCATGTGACCCGCGTTCAAATCGCCTCGGCTCTGATCAGCAAGCCGTTGGAACACCAGAGACGGCTTGACCTGCTTAATTACGTGATACCATTGAACTCAATGTACGGACGTCAACACAGCACGTCAGTCGCTTCTGATCTAACAAGCAGAAACACGATAAACATGGAGCAGCTCTGGTGAGACGGATTCAGACAGATAATAGAGAGAAACAATAAAGCAAACTGACTACGCAATGGCTTCCTTCCACGTGCTCTCTATTGTTTACTTCCCTTATTTCTGTCTCACTTGTGACATCATCAACGCTAACCCAGCGTAGTGGTATCACCAGACACGCCGCTGCGGGGGACAGAGGCCACACAGCTGCCTGCGAGGGGCTGGTCCAGATTTTTATACCAGTGGGAAGGGAGCCATATTGTTAGCGAGTCGATCCATGTTTGAAAAACAGGTATTAATGATATACATCCTAGTGATCAAAGGGTACGGCGCACCTGGTGATCAAAGGGTACGGCGCACCTGGTGATCAAAGGGTATGGCGCCACCTGGTGATCAAAGGGTATGGCGCCACCTGGTGATCAAATGGTACGGCGCACCTGGTGATCAAAGGGTACGGCGCACCTGGTGATCAAAGGGTATGGCGCCACCTGGTGATCAAAGGGTATGGCGCCACCTGGTGATCAAATGGTACGGCGCACCTGGTGATCAAAGGGTACGGCGCACCTGGTGATCAAAGGGTATGGCGCCACCTGGTGATAAAATGGTACGGCGCACCTGGTGATCAAAGGGTATGGCGCCACTTGGTGATCAAAGGGTACTGCGCACCTGGTGATCAAAAGGGTACGGCGCACCTGGTGATCAAAGGGTATGGCGCCACCTGTGGATCAAAGGGTACTGCGCACCTGGTGATCAAAGGGTATGGCGCCACCTTGTGATCAAAGGGTACGGCGCACCTGGTGATCAAAGGGTACGGCGCACCTGGTGATCAAAGGGTATGGCGCCACCTGGTGATCAAAGGGTATGGCGCCACCTGGTGATCAAATGGTACGGCGCACCTGGTGATCAAAGGGTACGGCGCACCTGGTGATCAAAGGGTATGGCGCCACCTGGTGATCAAAGGGTATGGCGCCACCTGGTGATCAAATGGTACGGCGCACCTGGTGATCAAAGGGTACGGCGCACCTGGTGATCAAAGGGTATGGCGCCACCTGGTGATAAAATGGTACGGCGCACCTGGTGATCAAAGGGTATGGCGCCACTTGGTGATCAAAGGGTACTGCGCACCTGGTGATCAAAAGGGTACGGCGCACCTGGTGATCAAAGGGTATGGCGCCACCTGTGGATCAAAGGGTACTGCGCACCTAGTGATCAAAGGGTATGGCGCCACCTTGTGATCAAAGGGTACGGCGCACCTGGTGATCAAAGGGTACGGCGCACCTGGTGAGCAAAGGGTACGGCGTACCTGGTGATCAAAGGGTACGGCACACCTGGTGATCAAAGGGTACGGCACCACCTGGGGATCAAAGGGTACTGCGCCCCTGGTGATCAAAGGGTACGGCACCACCTGGGGATCAAAGGGTACTGCGCCCCTGGTGATCAAAGGGTACTGCGCACCTGGTGATCAAAGGGTACAGCGCACCTGGTGATCAAAGGGTACGGCGCACCTGGTGATCAAAGGGTACGGCACCACCTGGGGATCAAAGGGTACGGCGCCACCTGGGGTTCAAAAGGGTACAGCGCACCTGGTGATCAAAGGGTACAGCGCACCTGGTGATCAAAGGGTACGGCGCACCTGGTGATCAAAGGGTACGGCGCCACCTGGGGATCAAAGGGTATGGCGCCACCTGGTGATCAAAGGGTACGACGCACCTGGTGATCAAAGGGTACGGCACACCTGGTGATCAAAGGGTACACCTGGTGATCAAAGGGTACACCTGGTGATCAAAGGGTACACCTGGTGATCAAAGGGTATGGCGCACCTGGTGATCAAAGGGTACGGCGCACCTGGTGATTAAAGGGTACGGCGCACCTGGTGATCAAAGGGTACGGCGCACCTGGTGATCAAAGGGTACGGCGCACCTGGTGATCAAAGGGTACGCCGCCACCTGGTGATCAAAGGGTACGGCGCACCTGGTGATCAAAGGGTACGCCGCCACCTGGTGATCAAAGGGTACACCTGGTGATCAAAGGGTACACCTGGTACCTTCTAAAGGCTGGTTATCCTCCTGCAGCATTGTGTCGCAGTGAGCTTGATGCAGACATTTTTGATTTATGCTCAGTATTGAAGTGTGGTCTGTGCTACACCCTGTGGGTCTAGATACGGCCGAGGCGATGAGGAAGTGGGGGCAAGTTTGATCGACAACGGAGGGACATGATGGCGAAAAAGAGCGGAGATCAGGGGGGAAAAAGGGTCCCAGCGTTCTCGCACACCTCGCTCTTCTAGCGGGTCAAATTTTACGAGTTGTTTTCCGCAATTTCGGTGATAAAAACAAAACAAGCCAGCCTCCTGTCTGCGGCAGTCTTTCGTCAGCTTTTTAAAAATTTTGTCTTAGTCACAATGACGAAAATCAATTTTAGTCAACGCTGTAAATAATAGAACTTCTCCACACACTGCTTTTTTTAACATATATATCACACTGTACAGAATAACAGTTCTTCACACACAGCTTCTATTTTTCTCTATTTTATTTATCTAACACTGTGCAGAATTGTACTTCACTCATTGATTCTTTTTTTAACATATATCCCTCTGCACACATTGAACCTTTTGTCGGCTTCTTTCATCATATCCACAAAGTCTTCATCCTCAATGGTCCTTGCAGGCAGGCCAGAACGCCCAATCCACTTTGCCATTGAGTTCTCCATGGCTTTCTGCTCTTTGGAGTCAGGTTTGTACGGTGGGGGCGCTCCCACCAACTCTGCAACAGACTTCCCTTCATTCCCCAACCTCTGATCTGCCTGTGGTGTCACTGTGTCAGGTATATAGTTAGGATGAAGAAATTTAAACGATTAATATCCAGAGTATCAGTAGAACATCTTTCTTCTGTGACAGAGAGACAGACAGATACAGGCACAGGAAGGTACACACACATCCAGCTTTGTTTTCAAGACATATGGGGACATTTCATTGACTTGCATTCATTTTATATGGCCTAACCCAGACCCTTACCCTTACCCTAACACTAACTATTACCAAGATGTACCTAATCCTAACCTAAACTGAATTCACACCTTAGTCCTAAACCTAACCCCGACTCAAAGAACAGAACTTTACCATATAGGGACCAGTTGAATGTCCCCATATGTACCTGTAAGTCCTCCATGTAGGATATTTTTCAAAATACTTCCCTCACATTGTAGGTAAAACAAGACCACATATCCACATGCATTCGCTGCCATTGACACACATATACATTCACACACACACGTTCCTTACCTTCTTTCATACGGCAGCGTGTTCAGAAGTCGCTTAAAATTCACTGTGTTCTTTCCTGCCATGTTGAAGCCGCAGACTCTTTGGTGGCGTCTTTCCTTCAGTGTTTTCCTTCGCGTTGTAAACGAAATGGCTCCATACATCCAGGCATTGTTTAACAAACCGCACACCGGTATCACAGTTCGCAGCCATGACTGCGAACTGGAGCTATGAGTATTAGCCCTCTGCTGCTGACTGGGCGGCGCAGAAGACCAGGTTTAGAAATATAAATCAGCCTTAAGCTGCTTGCAGCATTCATTAAATGTGTAACTCTGGTTTATTACTTGAAACAGCATTTAGTAAATACAGCGTCCAGGTTATTCTAGCACCTGATTAATGACCAATACAGCTTTCCATAATCAGAGGTTCAGCAGGGAGATGTCTCAAGTTTAGTGTGAAAGGAAAAAAACATTAGCCAAAAGGAGGCTAATGGGCGCACAGCAGACAAATTAATGTGAGAATTAATAAAATATCCAAAAATGGGAGCAGAAGAGAAAAATCTCAGAGATGAAACTTAAACTGCATCCAGTTTACAGAAAACTGGACAATAAGCAAGACATAAAATAAGAAAAAGGAAAGAACCTTGGAGCCGTTTGAAAGTCAAACTCCTTTAAATCTTTAAAATCAAAAGTGTTCTTTGCTCGGGGATAAACATCGTTAACGTTCCGACTATTTAGTCCTGGTCATGTGATTCTCTGGCCTCTGATTGGACCGTCCTGATGCTGCGAGTTTTCTCTCTCACAGCAGCAGTGAGTTCCTGCAGAAAACACTGAAAAAGATGTTTGCTTTGACTCAGTCTCTGGTCAACCAACCACCTGTTGCTTTCTCTCCACACTCCCCTCATTCTTCTCTTTCCAGAGCAAACAGGCTGAAATAAAAGCTGCGTGTGTGTGTTTGGTGGGGGGGTGCTGTGGTATGTGAGTTACACAAACGCTGTCAGTAATCCAGGCATGCTGCTTCCTGTCTCTGCAGAGGCCGAGCTCTTCGCTGGAATCTCTGGAAAATTGATCTGCCCCTTGTTTTCCTGCCTGACAGTCGACCGTGTGGGCACAGTGATCCAGAAGGTGGTCACCACGGCAACAAGGCTGAAGGAAACAGAGAGCGGGAAGTAGAGGAAGAGGAGGAGGAGGAGGAAGAACAGGTAGGCCAAATTAACTCAGCAGGCTGGAACTTCAGAACCAGACGACCCTCTAGAGATCTTTCCCTCATGGGTTCCAGCATCTCAGGCTGCTGCTCCTTCCACAGCAAACAGGGATGATCCATCACTGCCAGAACTTCACAGAAAATTGATTAATTTGAAGAACCTTCAGGTCTGAGCAGACTGATGTTCAGCTTCTTCAGGGATGGACCCACATGGAGGAGGCTGGGTCATGGTATGGGCTTGGATGTGAAAGGATTTATGACCCAGGAAAGAGACGATGATGCTGGACTGGAAGAGCCAACCATGGCTTCCAGAAACTCCTGCAAGCTTCCAGCTTTGTGTTCCACTCATGGAGCCAGTCTAGAAGAAGGAACGATTTTGTGAAACAGCAGTTCGAGACGCAGGACTAGACTGGAGCCTTAGTCACGGCTCCATCTTCATGGATCCCTGCTTCCTGAAGAAGCTCCCTAACTGGGACCATGGCAGTTGGAGCTGAAGGAGGAGCGACTGTCAGCAGCTCCAGTTTCACTCCTTTGATCCGAGCGTCTCAGCTTCACACACATTACAGCGACGCCACAGACCTGCAGGGACGGCTTAAAAAAGCCAGAGTGTCTCTGAGGTCAGACCAGGATGGAAAGATGACCTGCAGTCGGTTCCACCCGGCCCTGTGGTTCCGTTCATCTTCTCTGCCCTTCAGTCCCTCTGCAGTCTGCAACGAGAGGCTGGACAAAATGAAGACCACATGTTCTAAGACGCGCTACACACTGCGCTACAGCAGAACCAGAACCAGGGAGAGAAACCCTGAGTCCACATGTGGAAACCTGGAGCTTTGAGCAGATCAATGAGATCAGATCAGCGAAGCAGAACCACAGCCAGAAGATCCTGGATCTCCTCCATGATGCCAGCAACACCAGGAGGAAGTGGAAATACGCTAACCCATCGCATACGGGTGATCACAGCTGGCTGGTGATGGAGGAGAAGAACACCCACGTGTGGATGCTGTTCCTGGACTTCAGTTCAGCTTTCAACACCATCATCCCACAGCATCTGATGGGCAAACTGGAACAGCTGGGCTTCAATACACCCCTCTGCTACAGGCTGCTAGACTTCCTCACCAACAGACCTCAGTCAGTCCGGGTCGGACAGAACGCCTCTGATGTCATCAGTCTAAGCCCCTCCCCTCAGGGCTGCGTCCTGAGCCCCCTGATGACGCACGACTGCGTCCCCAGGTTCACCACCAATCACATCAAGAAAAGGAAAACTCAGAGTTTCTGACCTTAGGCCAGATCAATATAGAGTTGCAGATTGGAGTTTGTTAAACCTGCGGTGAAACAGACCCTAGACCTTGGTCCAAACTGGGTCAACAGCAGCAGACCTACAACTGAAAAATGGAGAAACAAAAGAATGAAGGCGTTAAAGTGGTCTAGTCCAAGTTCACGCCTGAGAGAGCAGCTCTGATTAATCTGGTTCTGCTTGATCCAGACGAGGTCACGTGGGTCTCTGTCTGTATCTCGCCACCTTCCAGCTGATAAAGTGTCTCCTCCTTCTGCAGGACGCCGTCTCGCTGCAGCCGACATGTCGGCGGTCCGAGCTGTGGCCGTCCTGCTACTGCTGAGCTGCTGCTGCTTCATCTTCTTCACCCCCACCTGTGCCGGTGAAGGTAGGTCACCTAACCTGAACACCAGACACACCCCAGGTTCTGCTTGGAAGATCACAACCTATTAAAATATAGATTGAAAAAAGGGGTAATTTCTGGAGGCGTTTCCAATGAGGAACTGCTTTACCAAAGGCAAATTTACACAGGAAGCAAATCCGTTGTGGAGTAAATTAGGCTGCAGCGATCAGTCAACGTAGTTTTAGTAGAAGGTTGGAGTCATGGCCTAGTGCTTAGAGCAGAGCTCTGCGCAGGTTTCCGGTTCGATCCCCACAGCCTCCACTCTGGCTCCCTGAGCAAGACCCTTAACCCCACACCGCTCCGCGGGCAACACACAATGGCAGCCCTCTAGGGGATGGGTTAAATGCAGAGAGAGAATTTCACCAATACGCGATAAAGTTCAATTATCATTATTAGGATAAGATAAGATAGACTTTATTGATCCCACCGTTGACATAATCGGCTCATCTGAGGAAATCCCCTCCAGGGTGTCGCTGTGCGCACCCCGCTGGAAAACTGGCTCCCATTTCCTCTCCTGTCAGGAGCTTCTGTTGCTGTTGGTTCTGGTTTTCAGCGTGATATGAAAATGGCAGAACGGGGTGAGTCTGAATCAATGACAGAGGAATCAAGAAGAACAAAAGTATCCAAAGTATGCAGATACTTTCAGGCAGCTGGTGATAGAGCGGTTGGTACTCTCTGTAATGCTGCGTTCTCACTGCAGACATTCTGGGCGTCAAAAATGCTCAGATGCAGAAATGCGGATGTTGGATCAAACTGTGGTCCAGCTGCTTTGCTGCCCGGCGCTCTGGTTGTTTGTTTCTAAGTGAGAAAATCCACCTCCAAACATCCTCTGTTCATCCTTTCATCAGGATTATAATCCCACTATAATCTGCGGTTCTTGTTGGGAGCTCCAGACCTCCAGCATCCCGCCGGGAGGCAGCGCTGGGAATCCCCGCTGGAAGCTCTCTGCTGCAGCCAGCCTGTGGGGGATTTCCTGCTGCCGCTCGGAGCGGCTGGAAGTGAATAGAAAGAGTTTTTAAGGGTAAAAACTTCAAGAACCAGAATATATAATCCAATATTTTTCATCAGCAGGTTTTAATATTTCTAGTTAATTAGTGGATTTATAAACTGTTTCTCCATAGTTCATAAAAATGTTTTAGTTCAGCAATAATGATCAGAGCTGCTCTCTGTTCCTTCTACATAACAATCCATTCTACCTGCTTTATTTAACCTTTAGAGTTTATTTTTTATCTGCAGAATGAATGTTGAACAAAGCTATAAACGCACATTTATTATCATTTTTGTGCTTTTAAGACAGTGTTCTGTCAGACCAGCATACCTATAGTTAATACACATGCTTATGATGTCAGATTGGGTTTTATCCTTTTCGTTTTTACGAAATATCAACTTTAAACTACCTCAACGGGCGTGTATCCTTTTTGTCATGTTCAAAAAAGCATTTTAAGGGCAGATCCCCATGCACTTCAAAAAACATAAAGTAATTAAAATGTTTTTTTGTACATGACTTAAGGGATGCAGGCCCGTCGAGGTAGTTTAAAGTTGATATTTCGTAAAAACTAAAGGGCAAAACTGGTATTGATTATTGGTATGCTGGTCTGACAGAAGACCGGCACCAGACTGAGGCAGAGGGTTTATCATATGAGTACACAGACACAGTACGAATGTAACCTTTTTTAACTTGGCGTCACCATCCAGCGGCTACGACGGAGTATTAGGGCCAGGCTAGAGATTTAGTTTCTTCTTCTGTTTCGAGAATAAAGTCCTAAAATTACAAGAATAAAGTCGTATTTTATGCCAACTCTTCCCAGAAGCCCTTTCTTCCCTAAAATGAAGAATGTGGAGCATCATGTGAAGTTCTACTTTAGCATCAGTTTGAATAATCAGGAAATCTTTTAGCAGCAGCATCAAACTGGGCAGGAGGTCAAAGTGGACTCTGGTTGCTGATTGGTGGAGCTGGTCAGCCGTCATCTGCTGGGCGGAGCTCCAAGCTTTATTTCTGAAACTGGTTGTTGAATGATGAATTTATTCATGAGATAAAAATAAAAATAATCCCAGCCTGGCCCTAATACTCCGTCGTAAGCGGCTACTCTGCCAACCCCCAACAGTGGGGAACTTTTTGGGGAACTTTGTTGTTAAGATTAGTTGCCAAATCAAAACGTTTGTGGAAAGATAAGTCGTCAGAGGAAAAGTCTGGTCAGCAGGAATAATCAATGGATCATTATTTATACCTAAAACTAAAACGTTCACAGTGATTTAATGAATTTAGCGTTAATCGGTAAAAAAACAATAATTTTCATCGTGATCACTGAGTCTGGGAGCGGCCATTTTTGCCCAAATATAGTAGCTCCTCCCTCCTGCCATCTTCCAGCAGTGACGTCACGGTGCAGTAAGCCTAGCGCCATTCTCCCCGCTTTACAAGCTAAATCAATGGGAACTATTAGACACATCTGCAATCAACAACAATTATTGAAGATTTCCAGAGGACTTCACCATTGAAATTCACCAGAGCTATAGTGAAACTGACAATGCCCACGTGCATGGCAGCTGGATGCTGGAATACATCGGGTAAAAGGGAAATAAAGAGTTATTCCACCTTTCTGATTCCTGATCCTCCACGGACGGGTTGGTCGTTGGATCGCCAACTTGAAGAGGGAGGATTTGCCATCGAACTTCTGGCCAGAGAAAAAACCCGTAATATGTAGCCAACATTTGGAAGAAGAATGTTTTCAAGATGACTTGGATAATAGCGCGTTGTGACAAACACCAGATACAGCACTGGGACTTGATCAACAGCCGATACCGCACCGTGACGTCACTAACCAGTAGATGGCAGTAGTGTTCTTTGACAAACATGGATGCCTCCAGTAAAGCACATTCACATGAAAATTACTCTGAATTAAAAACACTGATCATTTATTGAACACGATGGAATCATTTCATTTTTAAAGAACTTTCAGAAGTTTGAATTCTGAATATGAGCGACTTTTCCTTTAAAAAATTAGTTGTTAGTTGCTGCTCTACTGTAAATCGTCCATTAGAGGACATAGCGCAACAGTATTATACAAATAGTTGAATAATTTAAGAACTTAAGAACTATTTGGCGAAATGATTTGGGGCGTACCGTAAGTAAGGAGGAATGGGATAAAGCATTATTAGATCGTTGTAAAAGAGGCCGAAAGGATATTTATTCAGTATAAATGGAGAAACTTCAAAGAATGGGGATTATTACAAACAATAACTGCTGGAAATGTCAGTCAGCCATGTTTATACATGCTGTCTGGGAATGCAATAAGTGTTTGGGTTCAGGTGTATCATGGACTGGCATGACCAAAGCCAGCGACGTTACTTTTGATTGAAGATAATCGGCGATTCTGGGAGTAAATAAATCTGATCACTAACGTAGGTTTATTTCAGCAGCAAGGAGCCACCTCCTCCTGAGTTTAAAAGATGGAAAGAAAAGATATTTAAAATAGTTTCATATTAAAAAATATGGTGTCCAGAATAATCTATAATAATTTTAACATATTAATTCTAAATACAACTGGGATAAAATGTCTGTTTTCTTTTTTTCTTTTTTTCTTTTGTATTTTTATTTTGTAAATCTTCTGTACAGACGTTTTTTTAAATCCGTTATAGGCCCATGAAAAATGTAAGGTTGTAATTAATATGACTGCTGCAGTTAAAGTTTGTCTTAAAAGTTATAAATCAAACCTTGAATTAATAAAAAAAAAGTAGGAAATGTCCTTTTTCCTGGAACTGCTCCCCTTCAGATCTCTTCTTCTGATGATGAACCTGCTCTTCCTCACGGCACGCCCTTTTTCTAGATATTGCATTCTAGATATTGGTTTTCTGATCCTGAGTTCCTGCTGTATGTGGAGGCCGAGTGTTTGACCTTTAACCTGTGACATGTGGCGTCCAGCAGCCGTCCTTGTCGGAGGTGTCCGGCTTGCTAGTTGTTGTTCCAGCGGCTCGTGTCGGATTACGGAGATTACGGTTCATTCCAGCCGACACTCGATCTGCCTGCAGTCACGTCAGCTGCACACTGAGCCGCCACACGGCCAGAGGTCAGAGGTCAGAGTCTAAACATGGAGCAAACATTCCGCTATCTATTAACTGGGATGGATTGTGACATCTTTAGTCAGACTGAGCGGTTCTGCTGCTTTAGACATGAGCGGAATCAGCAGAACCGAAGCCAGCGCTAACAGAACCCATCAGCTTCTAGGAGCTTTTATCTCACCAGACTCTGAACCTCCAGGCTGAATGTTCTGGTTCTGCTGATTGAAACTGGTTGAAATGTTTCCTGATCTCCAGCAGAATATCCTGGACATTTTATTCTGAAAGGGTTTTTTTTCTGCTTCCTGTTTTCTGATTGATCTCCGTCTTCCTGCAGGAAGTAACTGCAGCTGCAACGTGACCAACAGCCGCTGTGATGAGTTTGGAGTCTGCAGGTAAGGCGTCATCACATCCGCTGTCATGGTTCTGGTTCTGCTTAAGTTTTCACCATTTTTTTCATTTTCTGTTATTCTTGTCATTTTTGTTGTATTTGAGTTCTTAGGTATGTCTTGTTTGCTCTCTGCAGCCCTCTTGTGTCAGCCTCCTTTCCCCAAACTCCCTTCTAGACTCCTCTGCCCACACCTGCTCTCAATCTGCTGATTAGCCCGGCCTTTGTTTCTGTCTCCCATATATACACCTCCAGTCACTGTTTGCTGGTTCATCTTCATTTCTTTGCTCTTCTGAGTATTCATGGTTCTCAGTAGATTTATGTTTTTGGATATTTGCTTCAGTTGTATTAAATCTGCAAGAAACCAGCTTCAGTCTCTGCATCTCAAGCTTCCCCTCTGCTGCTCTTTGTGGAATGGAAATGTTTATTTACTGTCTAAAAGCTGCACTAAACTAAATTATGTTGTACACTGGAAAAAAATCAAAATCTAGATAAGTCATTTTTTCTTAAAATAAGTGCATTTGTTCTTGAATTGAGGAAGTAAAAGAGACATTTTGCCAATGAAACAAGAAAATTTACATTTAAAATAAGATAACACATTTGCATTGTCTTATTTCAAGTGCGTTTTATTTAAATATCTTATTTTAAGAGTAATAATACTCATTCCATTGGCAAATCATCTCATTTACCTGCTCAAATTAAGGATGAATACACTTAATTTAAGATATTTTTACTTATTTCTAGATAGTTTTCCAGTGTATATACACTCTGTGTGTATAAAATGACAATAAAAGTTTTCTGAAGTCTTAAGTTCATTCAACCTGACAACCAGAGGACTACAGAGAGGAGACTATTGGTGAGAACAGCAGAGAGGATCCTGGGGGCTCCTCTTCCCTCCATTAAAGACATTTCATCCCAGCGCTGCGTGTCCCGAGCCCGTGACATCATCAATGACCCCTCACCCCCCCACCATGGACTGTTCTCCCTGCTGCCCTCTGGGAAGAAGCTTCACAGCGTTCAATGCAGGACCAGCAGGTTCTGCAGCAGCTTCTTCCCCACCGCCATCACACTGATGAACTGATGAAACTGTAATCAAGTCAGAAATCCAGACTCTGCATCACAAGCTAACGTCGTATTTACTAGTGTTGCGCCGATGCCATTTTTTGGCCCCGATACCGATACCTGGCTGTGCAGTATCGGCCGATACCGATACATAATAATGTAAAATAATTGCCATCATGGCTTCATGTCAAGCTGCTGCCTACCTTTGTGAAGCAGGAAAAAACTCTAATAAAAGTAGAACTTTTTATTGCCTACCAGGAGTGGGTGACAATAGTTTAATAAACTTATGGCTCTCAAAATGGTATCGGTGCCCTATTTGTTGCTACTCGCCGATACCGATACCACCATTTTAGGGCAGTATCGGGGCCCCGTCCGATACTGGTATCGGTATTGGTGCAACACTAGTATTTAAACTATATGGTGAATCTTTCAAATCCCTTAAAATAGAACTCAACTCAGTGTTTCTGCTGCATTTTGCACCGTATTTATTAATTCATTTATTTTTCCACTGCTCTAAACCTTCCACATCAATGCCTTTCGCACCATGTTTACATTTTGATCACTGCTGCATTTTATAAATGGATATGTTCATTTCACTGCAAGCAAGGGAATGTGAGTGTGTGGTTCAGCGAGAACTGAGTCAAAAAGCAAAGCTCTGGATTTACCGGTCGATCTACGTTCCTCCTCTCATTTATGATCATGAACTTTGGGTCACGACTGAAAGAACGAGATCCTGGATCCAAGCGGCTGAAAGGAGTTTTCTCCGCAGTGTGTCTGGGTTCTCCCTTAGAGATAGGGGGAGGAGTTCAGTCATCCTGGGAGGACTCAGAGTAGAGCCACTGCTCCTCCACATCGAGAGGAGCCAGTTGAGGTGGCTCGGCCATCTGGTTAGGATGCCTCCTGGACGCCTCCCTGGTGAGGTGTTCCAGGCACGTCCCACCGGGAGGAGACCCGGGACACACTGGAGGGACTATGTTAATCAGCTGGCCTGGGAGCGCCTTGGGATTCCCCCGGAGGAGCTGGACCAAGAGGCTGGGGAGAGGGAAGTCTGGGCCTCCCTACTGAAGCTGCTACCCCCCTGACCCGACCCCGGATAAGAGGAAGAAGATGGATGGATTTCATTCACTGTTAAAAAAAGCTGCGTTTTGTATACAAGATAACAATAATAAAGTTTTTCTCAGCCTTAGTGAAATGTTTTAGTGTCATGGTCGCTCTGTGTTTCTGGCTACCCGTCTGTTCTCTCTATATCTTTGACATGTCCTGTTCACCTAATGCTTGTTTCCAGGTGTGATCCAGGCTGGGAGGGTGAGCTGTGCGAGCGCTGCATGACGATGCCAGGGTGCGTGCACGGTTCCTGCCTGCAGCCGTGGCAGTGTACGTGTCATCCAGGCTGGGGCGGTCGATTCTGTGACAAAGGTTCTGCTGGAAACTGACACAAAAACACCTGAAACTCCTCTGAGCTTCACGTTTCATGAAGTTGCTCCTTGTTCTCATGTTTCCTGCCAGACCTCGGCGTTTGCTCCCAGCAGCCCTGCCACAACGGCGCCACCTGTCTGATGCAGGACAGCGGAGACTTCCGGTGTGTTTGCCCAGAGGGTTTCCATGGTTCCACCTGTCAGAAGAGGATCGGACCCTGTCACCAGAGAAGGTGAGGATCCATCATCTGATACCTGATCCACTCCTCCGCACCAAGAACCTGAATCTGCTGGTTGGTCTGAAAGATCAACATAGATCAGTATAGATTATTGTATAGATCTGATTTAAGAAAGGGGCAAATGTTACCCTGCGCCACAGAGTTACAGCCACACACATGGGGCGTCACTGTGTTGCCATAGCAACGACTGTTTTCCTTTTCTGTTGGAGAAGAGGCCGCCCCATGTTCGTTCATACCCCCCCACCTTCAATCAAGGCGCCTTCCAGAAAGTGACACTTGATAGTGAAGGGTTGGTGGTTAGGGGGGTGGTCCGGGATTCAGCCTGACTCTCCTGTCTGGTTCCAGGTCTCCCTGTAAAAATGGCGGCCTGTGTGAGGACGCTGACGGTTTCGCGGCAGAGCTGGCGTGCCGCTGCCTCGCAGGGTTTACGGGGCGGCACTGTGAGACCGACGTTGACGACTGTCTGATGGGACCGTGTGCCAGCGGCGCCACCTGCGTGGATGGAGTGAACCGGTTCTCCTGCCTCTGCCCGGCCGGAATCACGGGGCGTTTCTGCACGGTCAACATGGACGACTGCATCGGTCAGCCATGCCTGAACGGCGGCCGCTGCCTGGACCGCGCAGGAGGCTTCCTCTGCCTCTGCCGGCCGGGATTTACCGGCTCCACCTGCGAAAACCCGCCCAGCCCGCCTAATGCCAGCCAACCGGTCTGGACCACTCAGAGGCGCGACGGTGGTCGCCGTGATGACAGGAAGGTGAAGGTAACCGTGAAAGAGCGTGGTGCCACTGGACTGTCAGACCTCCAGCTGGTCGTTGTTTTGGTGTTAGCTGGCGTGACTCTCGGTGTGGTGACTCTAACCGCCGCTTTCGTCCTGCGGAGCCGCTGCCGGCGTTCTGGCGATGCCCCCAGCCGCTCGTCACCATCCTCCTCCCAGGGGGCGGGAACAAGCAGTCTGCAAGAGGCTGGCGAAGTGCCTGAGCATCGGATCAGCTTCTTGAACTCAACAGAACCACAGAAGAAGAAACTCAACATAGAGGTGATTTAGGCTGAAGGGCAACAGGAGAATGAACTCAATAGTGACATCATCATGATGATGTCATACTGCTCTTCACAGCACCAAAACTGGACCTGACCCGATCAGAACTTTGTTCAGTCATCACTTTAACTACCTTCAGTCCAAACTCAGGGATGCAAACTCTGCAGGAGCCCAACCATCCAAGCCAAGCTGTTACCACGACAACCAGCACTGAAGCATCAGATCCAGATTCCCAGGACAGGGTTCTGATTGGGTTATGGGTTCACTGACCCAATTAAGTCTGGTTCTGGTTCCTTTCAGCTGCTTTAATGTGTAGAAATGGTCGGACTGAGTCGGTTTAACTTTGGGACCAAACCGTAAACGGTTCTGATCAGATCCCATCGCCATGGTTCCCATCGCCATGGTTCCCATCGCCATGGTTCCCATCGCTGGTTGAGCTGCTCACCATTGCAGGTAGTTTCTGTAAATACTGTAAAAATATTTATTTTTTCTTGTACAGATTTAGTTTGGTTCTGTTGGAATGAGCGTCTCCTGCTGAGACAGAAGTGGACTCGGGTGACCAGAACTTACCAGAACTGCATTGATGGTGTTAAAGTTTTTTTTGATTGCGGGTCGGTTCTACAGAACTCTTTTGTCTTTAGATGTTCTGGTCCGGATCAGGGAGCTCTGGACCCGACCGCAGCATGGGACGCCACTATTTCATTGGAAGAAGAAGAACTTTGGTTCTGCAGAACTGTGGGACCATCGAAGAACAGAACTCAAAGCTGATCAGAACCAGAACAGGAACTGGTTCTCTGCTTATCCAGACCCATTAATCCAATGAGGAAATCTGGTTTCCAGGGAAACCCTCTGGATGTTTCTGGTCCTTTTGCTGTTAAATTAAATTAAAAACACAAACATGGCTGAAAGAAAAGAAATACTAACATGCCTTAAATTTACTGCTGATATACTTTAATTTTCATCAGAGTGTCAGTCAGTCTATAGGAGAACCAGAGGTGCGCCTCCTGCAGAGGAATGGTCCAGTGGAGTTTTCTCTGGGGGGGGGCTATAAATCCAAAAATGTTTACCAAAAACCAGTCAAACTTATACTAAGTTATCCTACTAATATATTTATATGAATACAAACAACAAAAAACATTAGAACAACACTTTATAAACATTAAACATTATTTAATGTCCAGGTTTAGTTTCTGTCCATTAATTTTATCCTTCTGAGGCTGTGAAGGTTGATCTGTTTTTCATGGTCCAATAAACCTAAAAAAAAATAATGGACCAGTTTAATACTCGAGAAGCTATTAGTCAGCTTTAGATTTTTGTAATATATAAAAACTATTTATTTTCTGAGAATGTGTTTATTTAAGAGCAACTATGCAAATGAACAAACATTTAGAAAAGTCGACTATATTCTATTATTTTCCATGTGAATCCCAGATTGTTCGTTCTTCTTTGCCTTTTCTACAAAGCGCTTTAAATCAGTCCTAGATGTCTTTATCCATCCTGACCTTTGATAAACGACTCATCGCTATGACCTCACTTCCTGACTGACTACTAGTTACATCACAACTGGTTACTTTGTGCCCAAGAAGAGAACTGATGCGTTCCGTCAGTGGAAAAACTCTGATGATGGAGAGTCAGTTGGTAGAAGTCTTTTTTAAGTAATTCATATTACTTTTAAAATCTATATATATATATATTATGACTTTCCACATCTAGGGAGGGCAGCGCCAGAGTGCCCCCTATGGACCAGTCGCCACAGGTGATGATCCAGATCAGGTCACAGTGGAGGTCTGCATTCTCTCAGCATTTTTTTAGATTTGTAAAAGTCTCTATAAATCAGGCTAATGTTCTCTTTCAGACCAAGTTAGTCAAATCAAGTTGAAACCACCGTTTAATTGTGGTTTAGGGCCAGAGATGGCAAAAGTACTCACTTTCCGTACTTGAGTAAAAGTACAGATACTTGTGTTAAAAAATACTCTGATAAAAGTGGAAGTACTGATTAAACTTCTTTTTTTCAAGTAAAAGTAACAAAGTACAGGCTTGTAAATTTACTTAAAGTATAAAAGTAAAAGTAGAAACCACTTTTTTCATGCCGTTGCCTACATTTTAAATGGATGTCTGCCAATAGGACTAGATCTCCGTTGTGTTCATTTTCAATCATCTCGTCGTCCATGCTACTATGCTAACGCCACCGCCACCAAGCTGCAATGATTTGCCGCCAATGAATACCGCCGAATCTGTCGATTCATCTTGTAGTGGTGCGTCAAATGCAACGTAGATTCCCATCCAATTAGATTGAATTTGGTATTGATGACGTGAAAAATAATAACGGTAACTCCATTGAAATGATTCAAAACTAAAGTAAAGAGCCAATTTTTTAAAATGTAAGGAGTAGAAAGTACAGATATTTGTGTAAAAATTTAAGGAGTAGAAGTAAAAAGTCGTCATAAAAATAAGTAGTAAAGTAAAGTAAAAATATCAGAAAAATCTACTTGAGTACAGTAACAAAGTATTTGTACTTCCCATCTCTGTTTAGGGCCATATGATGTCATCCTGAAGGTCGCAAACCGCCCTCAGACCACCATATGGACAAACCTGTTTTAGGTAAATCTGAAGCCCAACAGAGTCGAGGGAGGCATCTAGACAGCTCCGTCAGGTCAAAGGTCAGGTATGAGCTGTTTGCTACATAAGCTCCATGCTGAGCCTCCACACTGAATGACAGATCCTGGATCAGTTGGGGGATCGGGGAGCAGGACGCTCTCAGAAACCAGCTTGACCCAGATCTGGTTTGGGTCAGACCCATCAAGGCCTGAACTAAAGTCCAGCTTTCAGGGTGGATGCTGCTTGATGCTTCTACCCATCCTGGGGCTCCATTGATCCATGGAAGGAAAAGACACATAATGGCGCCCCCATGTGGTGCTGAAGGAGAAGTTTTATGGCTTTAAAGCCCCTCTCTGACAGATGGCGTATGAAGGTTACTGGCCTTTGTCTCCTTAGCTGGAGAAACGTTTTCGGTTACGCCTCCTTTAAAGACCAATCAGAGCCATCCGTAGGAAGCTGTAAACAGGTTTTTATTGTGACATCATCGCAGCAGAATGAATCAACACACCTGAACAGACATTTCTCAGAAACAGCACACCTGTCTGCAAGCCCCTCCCCCTCCCAGGTACTGCCTCAGACCTAACACAGATTGTGAAGGTAAGTGCAAAGAAACAAACATTCAATCCAGGAAGTGACATCATTCTAACAGGAAGTGAGTGTGTTTGTGGGAGGGGTCACATCTCTGTTTCAGCCAATAAGCTCTCACCTAGACCAGACGTCAGCAGGACCATCGGCGGTCCGGAGTCTGTAGGGATCAAAGAACAGTTAGACTTTAGAGCCACGTCCAAACCTGCTGGTTCTCTCATCCACTTCAGACCAGTTCCCTTCAGCCGGGTCCACAGAGCAATGGTCAGAACTAACGGCCCAGTCCACAAACCAGTAAACCAATAAACCAGAGGGAGAGCTGGAGGTAACTGCTACTACTGGTACCGCTGCAGCTACCAGATCTGCTCTGGTTCTGCTTCCTGCTACATGATTGGCTGAACGTTGCCACATGATGTAAAACATTGTGGTTGCCTAGACAACAATAATAACATCACGCAGCGTCCGTGTGCCGAGTCGGAAGCATCTGTAGCGTTAGCGTGTCCAATGACCGATGAAGTTTGACCTGATTGATAACTAAACTGAAATAAATCTGGGTAGCGCTGTAGCTAGCTGTGCTAGGTAGCTAACAGGTTAGCCTCGTTTAGCTCAGTCAGTTAGCCATATTAAGCTAAACTACTTTTAACTTCATATCAACAACTGTTCGTTTTCTAAAAGTAGAATAACTGTTTTCTTCGTCTAAAATCTCTTTGAAAGTCATTTTTTAAGATGTTTAATTTGTCCGCCTCTGACCTTAGATGTTAATAAAAAGAATAAAAATTAGCTGAGAGTTTTAGTGTCTCATTTTGTTGTTTTTTTTTTCAGTTTTTACGGCACTAGTGGCTCGTATTTACAGACAGTAGGCTGACAGGAAAGGGAGAGAGACTGGTTTCAAACCCGGCTCGCCCGCGTCGAGGACTAAGGCCTCCATACATGGATTGTTAGCTCTAACCACTGTGTCACCAAAGTACGCCATAGTGTCTCCTTGTTAAATGGCAGAGCAAAGTCTGTCTTAGAAGACAGGACTTTCCTTCCAGACTGACAATGATTGTTTTCTATTTTCAGCTACTTTAGATCGCCGATTAAATTCAACATAAAAGCAAATATAGGAAATATGTTGAGACTCCAAAGGAGATTTGATCCTTAAGAAACAGGTGCAATACAGTTTGTCTGAATGGAGTTGCCATATGGTGACGTAGGAGGAAGGGGCGGGGCCTCGAGCAGATTGGACGTATCGCTGATTGGACTGAAACTGAGGTGTAAAACATTCAAGAACATTCTGGGAGAAAATCCTTCAGCAGTGAAACCAAAGTAAACCTCCTTTACAATAAACGTAAGAAAAGAAACATGTTTAAAAATGTCGCTGGACTCAAGAACATTAGACTAGCCGTTCAGTTAGCCTCAACTAACGTTTCCTCCTGTTATTGATATGTAAATATGTTTAAATTACGTCAGTATTAAATTGTTCTAATGAGCTGATAGCTCATTTTATCCTCTACATATTAGCACATTCGCCTACATTAACATTTAGCCAAGAATAGAAGAAATCACCATGCTAATGAAAATTAGCCTCGCTAAGCTAAATAAAGGAGCTTCTTCTGTTGATCTAAACTCATAATCTAAATAACAATATAAATACCAGTTTTAAGTTGTTAGTGATTCAAAGAGTCCCTAACATCTCTGGTTCCTGATCATCTACTGAAGACCAGCAGGAACCAGATTCCAGTCAGAACTTTAGAACCACACAAAGGATGAAAGGATAGAAATAAATAAAAACTGAATATAAATTACTATCAACAGCATTATTCTGCCAGAACTGGGAGCAGATTAACACCATTTTCACACTCATTACAGAAAACACAAAGCTCCTACTGATACAGAGGACAAGTAAACACCACACAGCAAACAGAACCAGATCATGTCTGATCGGTTCTAAGCCCAACAGAACCAAGACCCTAAAAAGGTAGAAGTCTGTTGGACTGGATCTGGTTTCAGTCTGAAGGGGTCTTGCTGTTGCGGGTGACTGGGGAGGGGAGGGGCGGGACAGTGTTCAGCCCTTACTGCTGTGGGGGAGCCAGGGGAGGGGCTGGTGCTTTTCTGTGCTGGAGGCGTGGCCTCGGAGTGAAGGCGGGGCCTCCCTGTTGTCTTCCTCCTCCCCTTCCGACAGGAGGTCGCTGATCTGCTGCTGCAGCTCAGGACTGATGTCATTCTCTGCCAGAACCAGAACCCTGAGGCTGGTCGGGTAGTTCTCCACCATGTCCAGAAACACCTAGACACACAGAAACCTGGCTATCAACACAAATACAGAGCATGGCGGTGATGAAAAGCACAAAGAGGCGCTGTAACCATGGGACCTGTGCTGACTGGTTGGTCAGTCCAGTTCCTTCCAGGTCCAGGACCTCCAGGGTTCTGCTTGATGCCACAGTGACCGCCAGCATGGCGGCAATTTGATCTCCTGGAGACAAAAGCACATCATCAGACCCCAATAGGTGAACAGGTTGTTCCGTTGGTTCTGGTATCGGTTTACCCAGTGGGTTGTAGTCCAGGTTCAGCACACGCAGCTGGGAGCTGTGGGCCACAGCGATGGCGAAACGGGCCCAGCCTTTGGAGCCGATACGGGGATTAGCGCTCAGAGTGAGCTCCCTCAGACCTGATGGACCACAGATGGACAAGGAAACAATGATGACCGAAACGAGGGCCACTGAGTTGCTGGTGAAAGGTCTTCATCAGTGGAAAAATGGCCTGTAAATGGTCTGTTACTGGCCTGAAACTCACCACTTACTGGCCTGTAACTGGTCTGTAACTGGCCTGAAACTCAACGGTAGCTGGTCTGTAACTGGTCTGTGACAGACCTGTTACCGGCCTGAAACTTACCAGTTACTGGTCTGTAACTGGCCTGTAATTCACCAGTTACTGGTCTGTAACTGGCCTGTAACTGGGGTGAAACCTCACCAGTTACTGGTCTGTAACTGCCTATTACTCACCAGTTACTGGTCTGTAGTTGGCCTGTAACTGGCATGAAACTCACCAGTTTCTGGTCTGTAATTGGGATGAAAACTCACCAATTACTGGCCTGTAACTGGCCTGTAACTGGTCTGTAACTCGCCAGTTTATGGTCTTTAATTGGCCTGTAACTGGTCTGTATCTGGCCTGTAACTGGCCTGAAACTCACCAGCTACTGAGCTGAAACTCACCAGTTACTGGTTTGTAACCGACCTGTAACTTGCATAATTTCACCTGTTACTGGTCTGTAACTGGCCGGAAACTACCAGTTACTGGTTTGCAATTGGCCTATAACTGGCCTGTAACTGGTCTGTAACTGGCCTTTTACTGGCCTGAAACTCGCCAGTTACTGGCCTGTAACTGGCCTGTAACTGGTCTGTAACTGACCTGAAACTCACCAGTTACTGGTTTGCAGTTGGCCTGTAACTGGCCTTTTACTGGCCTGAAACTCGCCAGTTACTGGCCTGTAACTGACCTGTAACTGGTCTGAAACTCACCAGTTACTGGTCTTTAACTGGCCTGTAACTGGTCTGTAACTGACCTGAAACTCACCAGTTACTGGTCTTTAACTGGCCTGTAACTGGTCTGTAACTGACCTGAAACTCACCAGTTACTGGTTTGCAGTTGGACTGTAACTGGCCTGTAACTGGTCTGTAACTGGCCTTTTACTGGCCTGAAACTCGCCAGTTACTGGCCTGTAACTGACCTGTAACTGGTCTGAAACTCACCAGTTACTGACCTGAAACTCACCAGTTACTGGTCTTTAACTGGCCTGTAACTAGTCTGTAACTGACCTGAAACTCACCAGTTACTGACCTAAAACTCATCCAGTTACTGGTCTGTAACTGGCCTGTAACTGGTCTGTAACTCGCCAGTTTATGGTCTTTAATTGGCCTGTAACTGGTCTGTATCTGGCCTGTAACTGGCCTGAAACTCACCAGCTACTGAGCTGAAACTCACCAGTTACTGGTTTGTAACCGACCTGTAACTTGCATAATTTCACCTGTTACTGGTCTGTAACTGGCCGGAAACTACCAGTTACTGGTTTGCATTTGGCCTATAACTGGCCTGTAACTGGTCTGTAACTCGCCAGTTACTGGCCTGTAACTGGTCTGTAACTGACCTGAAACTCACCAGTTACTGGTTTGCAGTTGGCCTGTAACTGGCCTTTTACTGGCCTGAAACTCGCCAGTTACTGGCCTGTAACTGACCTGTAACTGGTCTGAAACTCACCAGTTACTGGTCTGTAACTGACCTGAAACTCACCAGTTACTGACCTGAAACTCACCAGTTACTGGTCTTTAACTGGCCTGTAACTGGTCTGTAACTGACCTGAAACTCACCAGTTACTGGTTTGCATTTGGCCTGTAACTGGCCTGTAACTGGTCTGTAACTGGCCTTTTACTGGCCTGAAACTCGCCAGTTACTGGCCTGTAACTGACCTGTAACTGGTCTGAAACTCACCAGTTACTGGTCTTTAACTGGCCTGTAACTGGTCTGTAACTGACCTGAAACTCACCAGTTACTGACCTAAAACTCATCCAGTTACTGGTCTGTAACTGACCTGTAACTGGTCTGTAAGTGGTCTGTAACTGATCTGAAACTCAACAGTTCCTGGTCTATAACTATTCTGTAACCGGTCTTTTACCGGAATAAACAGAGTGAGAACACAGAGGGAAATAGAAACCTCCTCTCATCTCATTCATAATTAATCCTCCTGTGCAGTCCAGAAGCTGATCAGGTGACCAGGATTACCTGGAAGATACCCGAGGCTGTGATGAGTTGAATGTGAACCTGATGCTGCGTTCACCGACCACAGGAGAATCCAAGCGTTTGCCCTTCCCTACCTGACTTGGCTCCATCTGGTGGCAGCATTCCACAGATCAGAGCCAGGGCCTCCTCCCCCAGCATGCAGTCTCCCAGGTCCAGGCAGACCAGGGTCGGGTGGGTGGACAGCGCCGGGTTCAGAGCCACCAGGCCAGCATCCAGCAGCGGACTCCCATGGAGGCTGGAGTTGGGCGGAGACTACATGTCACAAACCCTTCCTGAACATTTCCACCAGCCAATCAGGTACCTGTACTCACAACAGGGTCTGCAGGGAGCGGTTGGTCTTCAGGGCGTCCGCTAGGTGGCGCGTCCGGCTGATGCTGGACACCACGCCCAGGTTGAGGTTGAGTTGAGCGAGGGAGCGCGACTCTGCGACGCTGGCGCAGACGCGGCCAAAGTCCCGGTCTGAGAGCTGGCAGCCGCGGACGGACAGCAGCCGGACGCCGTCCTCCTTCAGGCTCTCACAGATGTCCTGGACCTCAGCGGCGGACAGCAGCTCCCCGGTGATCTGGATGGAGGCTGGCAGCATCTGGACTCCACTGGGACCACTGGGAGACAGAGACATGGACCAACATCACTGGCCAGGTTCCATACTCTTACATACATCCCTGAACAAACATCAGCATCAAAAACCTAGACTTGGTTCAGATGCTTCAACTTCTGAGAACCAAATCCAGCTCCAATAGTTCACAGGTTCTGGTTCTGATCCAGTCTGGAATTGATTCTCTTTAAAGATTTGATTATCTATCTATGTTTATTATCTATATGGATCAGATTGGAACGCCAATCAATCTGATGTTGAGGATCAATAATCAATGACGTCAGAGGAGATGCAGAGGATTTGCAAGCAGAGAGCCAATCAGAGATCAGCATGGATTGATCATCTGTAGCTGATCAATCACTCTGATTGGCCTCACAGTCACCGAATCAATTACCTTCAGATGCGATCGATCAGCTCACGCGCAGAGAGCGGAGACTGTCACGCGCTGATGTCATCATTCGCCGCAGGCCGCGCGCAGGTTACGGTCCAACAGGACGGCGAGCAGCAGAACCGGTCCGCTTTCAGGGGGAGGCAACGGCTCCGGTGGACGGGCTGCGGCTCCGGCTGTCGGTCAGAGCGGCTCCGTGAGTCTCGGTGAGTTTCTGCAGGTGAGCAGCGTTACTATGAGCTGCAGAGACAGGTGCGCAGACAGGAGGGCTCACTCTGAGCAGAAACCAGGCCAGACTGAGAGAGAATCCCGATTTAAAGTCGTGTTAATGTCCATCCCATCATTTTATAACTGTTGATTAAAGGTCTACGTTGGATTGATTCTCATTCTCAATATCTGCTTTTATGGTAGAAAATAAGAGGATTCATATTTTTCATTCTGATCTCTATGTTATAAAGTGGACCATTAGATTTATCACTAATGTATCAGAATTCAGACATTTAAATATTAATCAGAGTAAGCCCTCTGCGACTGAGCTGCTTTATTGTGACGTAGCTTCCTGTGTGTTTAGTAGTCATAGCAACCGCTCTGAACTGATCTGGTACCAAAAGGTTCGCTCTGATTTTGGGTGACCAGAACATTAGAACATAAAACTTTTAATAAACCAATTTATTTACCCAGAGTTCATGTTAGCATGATGCTAATCTGGATAAAACTACAATAGAAACATGATTCTAGACTCTACAGCAGGGGGCGCGGTGCTGTTCATTGTAGCAAGCTGCCATAGGCCGACACAAGAGTCCACCCTGCGTGGTGACGTATTCGGAAGTGTTAGGACATCAACTGAGTTAGCAGCAGGAGCTAACATCAGCTGCGACAGACTGAGCTGAGCGCTGGAGGTTAGTGCTACTAACATGAAAATAAAACCTACTAACCAGCTACTAACTATTAGCTAACCAATCAGTTAGCTTAACTTAATTCTAAACTAGCGGAAGCATTACCAGCGAGCTGCTAGCAGCCAGTTAGCTCCGTTAGCTTCATCCTAATCTGACCTGAAATCTGTGGGAAAAACGCAGCTTCTCCAAAAGGTCTGTCCTATGTTGGACAGATTCTCTCTGTTTCACCCAAAGGACAGACTGGCGGACATTTTCTCCTTTTGGTCCCTTAAGTTGTCTTCTGTCCATCCCTCAGGTTGTCTGCTCTCCGTCCCTCTGGTTTTCTCCTGTCTGTCCCTCAGGTTGTCTCCTCTCTGTCTCCTGTCTGTCCCTCTGGTTGTCTCCTCTCTGTCTCCTGTCTGTCCCTCAGGTTGTCTCCTGTCCGTCCCTCAGGTTGTCTCCTGTCTATCCCTCAGATTGTCTCATTTCTGTCTCCTGTCTGTCCCTCTGGTTGTCTCCTCTCTATCCCTCAGATTGTCTCATTTCTGTCTCCTGTCTGTCCCTCAGGTTGTCTCCTGTCTGTCCCTCTGGTTGTCTCCTCTCTGTCTCCTGTCTGTCCCTCAGGTTGTCTCCTCTTTGTCCCTCAGGTTGTGTCCTCTCTGTCTCCTCTCTGTCCCTCAGGTTGTCTCCTCTCTGTCCCTCGGATTGTCTCATTTCTGTCTCCTGTCTGTCCCTCTGGTTGTCTCCTCTCTGTCTCCTGTCCATCCCTCAGGTTGTCTTGTTTCTGTCTCCTGTCTGTCCCTCAGGTTGTTTCCTTTCTGTCCCTCACGTTGTCTCCTCTCTGTCCCTCAGATTGTCTCATTTCTGTCTCCTGTCCATCCCTCAGGTTGTCTCGTTTCTGTCTCCTGTCTGTCCCTCAGGTTGTCTCCTCTCTGTCCCTCAGGTTGTCTCCTGTCCGTCCCTCCTGCTGCGTGTCGTGGATGGAAGTGTGTCGCTCAGCCATGGGACCAGAGAGGATCTTGCCGAGCTCTGAGGATGAGCTGGGGGAGGACGAGCGTCCAGCAGACGGAGCTGGCCTTCCTGCCGGGGCGGTGTGGGTCGGGGGGGAGGATATGGGAGACATGGAGCTAGATGGAGAGGAAGAGGAGGAGGAGGAAGAGGGGGGCAATGGGGGGTATTATTATCAGCCTCTGAACCAGGACCCAGAGGGGCTAAACAGCAGCGAGCAGCCAGAGGACGAGGACAGGGGGGACATGTCTCACTCAGAGCAGCTGCAGCAGGTGGAGCGCAGGATAGAGGTGAGATCTGCCTGGCAACAGGTGACCAAACGTCTCCAACCGGTTCTAACCGGGTTCTGTGCTTCTCACCACCTGGGTGTCCCTGCAGGTGATGGGTCTGCACCTCCCTGAAGCTCCGCCTCCACACAGCGACGAGGAGGAGGACCCTGAGGCAGCGGCGGCACAGAGGAGCCGAGCCTCCATCCCCATGGACGCAGGTGAGCTGACCCCATGACCACAGCTTATCCAATCAGCTTGGAGAACCGCTGTAGGACCCCAGAACCGCTTCAGAATGGGTCCCTCATATTAGCCATGGTGGCTCTCTGACAGGGAACCAGGCTGGGTTCAAACGCTGCCTTCGGGGACTCGTTTATAAATCAGACGCTGCCTTCGGGGACTCGTTTATAAATCAGACGCTGCCTTCGGGGACTCGTTTATAAATCAGACGCTGCCTTCGGGGACTCGTTTATAAATCAGACGCTGCCTTCGGGGACTCGTTTATAAATCAGACGCTGCCTTCGGGGACTCGTTTATAAATCAGACGCTGCCTTCGGGGACTCGTTTATAAATCAGACGCTGCCTTCGGGGACTCGTTTATAAATCAGACGCTGCCTTCGGGGACTCGTTTATAAATCAGACGCTGCCTTCGGGGACTCGTTTATAAATCAGACGCTGCCTTCGGGGACTCGTTAATAAATCAGACGCTGCCTTCGGGGACTCGTTAATAAATCAGACGCTGCCTTCGGGGACTCGTTAATAAATCAGACGCTGCCTTCGGGGACTCGTTAATAAATCAGACGCTGCCTTCGGGGACTCGTTAATAAATCAGACGCTGCCTTCGGGGACTCGTTAATAAATCAGACGCTGCCTTCGGGGACTCGTTAATAAATCAGACGCTGCCTTCGGGGACTCTTATAAATCAGACGCTGCCTTCGGGGACTCGTTTATAAATCAGACGCTGCCTTCGGGGACTCGTTTATAAATCAGACGCTGCCTTCGGGGACTCGTTTATAAATCAGACGCTGCCTTCGGGGACTCGTTTATAAATCAGACGCTGCCTTCGGGGACTCGTTTATAAATCAGACGCTGCCTTCGGGGACTCGTTTATAAATCAGACGCTGCCTTCGGGGACTCGTTTATAAATCAGACGCTGCCTTCGGGGACTCGTTTATAAATCAGACGCTGCCTTCGGGGACTCGTTAATAAATCAGACGCTGCCTTCGGGGACTCGTTAATAAATCAGACGCTGCCTTCGGGGACTCGTTAATAAATCAGACGCTGCCTTCGGGGACTCGTTAATAAATCAGACGCTGCCTTCGGGGACTCGTTAATAAATCAGACGCTGCCTTCGGAGACTCGTTAATAAATCAGACGCTGCCTTCGGGGACTCGTTAATAAATCAGACGCTGCCTTCGGAGACTCTTATGAATCAGACGCTGCCTTCGGGGACTCGTTAATAAATCAGACGCTGCCTTCGGGGACTCGTTTATAAATCAGACGCTGCCTTCGGGGACTCGTTTATAAATCAGACGCTGCCTTCGGGGACTCGTTTATAAATCAGACGCTGCCTTCGGGGACTCGTTTATAAATCAGACGCTGCCTTCGGGGACTCGTTTATAAATCAGACGCTGCCTTCGGGGACTCGTTTATAAATCAGACGCTGCCTTCGGGGACTCGTTTATAAATCAGACGCTGCCTTCGGGGACTCGTTTATAAATCAGACGCTGCCTTCGGGGACTCGTTTATAAATCAGACGCTGCCTTCGGGGACTCGTTGATAAATCAGACGCTGCCTTCGGGGACTCGTTGATAAATCAGACGCTGCCTTCGGGGACTCGTTAATAAATCAGACGCTGCCTTCGGGGACTCGTTTATAAATCAGACGCTGCCTTCGGGGACTCGTTTATAAATCAGACGCTGCCTTCGGGGACTCGTCGATAAATCAGACGCTGCCTTCGGGGACTCGTTGATAAATCAGACGCTGCCTTCGGGGACTCGTTGATAAATCAGACGCTGCCTTCGGGGACTCGTTAATAAATCAGACGCTGCCTTCGGGGACTCGTTTATAAATCAGACGCTGCCTTCGGGGACTCGTTTATAAATCAGACGCTGCCTTCGGGGACTCGTCGATAAATCAGACGCTGCCTTCGGGGACTCGTTTATAAATCAGACGCTGCCTTCGGGGACTCGTTTATAAATCAGACGCTGCCTTCGGGGACTCGTTTATAAATCAGACGCTGCCTTCGGGGACTCGTTTATAAATCAGACGCTGCCTTCGGGGACTCGTTAATAAATCAGACGCTGCCTTCGGGGACTCGTTTATAAATCAGACGCTGCCTTCGGGGACTCGTTAATAAATCAGACGCTGCCTTCGGGGACTCGTTAATAAATCAGACGCTGCCTTCGGGGACTCGTTAATAAATCAGACGCTGCCTTCGGAGACTCTTATAAATCAGACGCTGCCTTCGGGGACTCGTTAATAAATCAGACGCTGCCTTCGGGGACTCGTTAATAAATCAGACGCTGCCTTCGGGGACTCGTTAATAAATCAGACGCTGCCTTCGGGGACTCGTTTATAAATCAGACGCTGCCTTCGGGGACTCGTTTATAAATCAGACGCTGCCTTCGGGGACTCGTTTATAAATCAGACGCTGCCTTCGGGGACTCGTTTATAAATCAGACGCTGCCTTCGGGGACTCGTTAATAAATCAGACGCTGCCTTCGGGGACTCGTTTATAAATCAGACGCTGCCTTCGGGGACTCGTTTATAAATCAGACGCTGCCTTCGGGGACTCGTTTATAAATCAGACGCTGCCTTCGGGGACTCGTTTATAAATCAGACGCTGCCTTCGGGGACTCGTTTATAAATCAGACGCTGCCTTCGGGGACTCGTTTATAAATCAGACGCTGCCTTCGGGGACTCGTTTATAAATCAGACGCTGCCTTCGGGGACTCGTTTATAAATCAGACGCTGCCTTCGGGGACTCGTTAATAAATCAGACGCTGCCTTCGGGGACTCGTTAATAAATCAGACGCTGCCTTCGGGGACTCGTTAATAAATCAGACGCTGCCTTCGGGGACTCGTTTATAAATCAGACGCTGCCTTCGGGGACTCGTTTATAAATCAGACGCTGCCTTCGGGGACTCGTTTATAAATCAGACGCTGCCTTCGGGGACTCGTTAATAAATCAGACGCTGCCTTCGGGGACTCGTTAATAAATCAGACGCTGCCTTCGGGGACTCGTTAATAAATCAGACGCTGCCTTCGGGGACTCGTTAATAAATCAGACGCTGCCTTCGGGGACTCGTTAATAAATCAGACGCTGCCTTCGGGGACTCGTTAATAAATCAGACGCTGCCTTCGGGGACTCGTTTATAAATCAGACGCTGCCTTCGGGGACTCGTTTATAAATCAGACGCTGCCTTCGGGGACTCGTTTATAAATCAGACGCTGCCTTCGGGGACTCGTTTATAAATCAGACGCTGCCTTCGGGGACTCGTTTATAAATCAGACGCTGCCTTCGGGGACTCGTTTATAAATCAGACGCTGCCTTCGGGGACTCGTTAATAAATCAGACGCTGCCTTCGGGGACTCGTTTATAAATCAGACGCTGCCTTCGGGGACTCGTTTATAAATCAGACGCTGCCTTCGGGGACTCGTTTATAAATCAGACGCTGCCTTCGGGGACTCGTTTATAAATCAGACGCTGCCTTCGGGGACTCGTTTATAAATCAGACGCTGCCTTCGGGGACTCGTTAATAAATCAGACGCTGCCTTCGGGGACTCGTTTATAAATCAGACGCTGCCTTCGGGGACTCGTTAATAAATCAGACGCTGCCTTCGGGGACTCGTTAATAAATCAGACGCTGCCTTCGGGGACTCGTTAATAAATCAGACGCTGCCTTCGGGGACTCGTTAATAAATCAGACGCTGCCTTCGGGGACTCGTTTATAAATCAGACGCTGCCTTCGGGGACTCGTTTATAAATCAGACGCTGCCTTCGGGGACTCGTTTATAAATCAGACGCTGCCTTCGGGGACTCGTTTATAAATCAGACGCTGCCTTCGGGGACTCGTTTATAAATCAGACGCTGCCTTCGGGGACTCGTTTATAAATCAGACGCTGCCTTCGGGGACTCGTTTATAAATCAGACGCTGCCTTCGGGGACTCGTTTATAAATCAGACGCTGCCTTCGGGGACTCGTTTATAAATCAGACGCTGCCTTCGGGGACTCGTTTATAAATCAGACGCTGCCTTCGGGGACTCGTTTATAAATCAGACGCTGCCTTCGGGGACTCGTTTATAAATCAGACGCTGCCTTCGGGGACTCGTTTATAAATCAGACGCTGCCTTCGGGGACTCGTTTATAAATCAGACGCTGCCTTCGGGGACTCGTTAATAAATCAGACGCTGCCTTCGGGGACTCGTTTATAAATCAGACGCTGCCTTCGGGGACTCGTTTATAAATCAGACGCTGCCTTCGGGGACTCGTCTATAAATCAGACGCTGCCTTCGGGGACTCGTTTATAAATCAGACGCTGCCTTCGGGGACTCGTTTATAAATCAGACGCTGCCTTCGGGGACTCGTTTATAAATCAGACGCTGCCTTCGGGGACTCGTTTATAAATCAGACGCTGCCTTCGGGGACTCGTTTATAAATCAGACGCTGCCTTCGGGGACTCGTTTATAAATCAGACGCTGCCTTCGGGGACCTTTATAAAATCAA
>NW_024038432.1:0-39144 GCF_016077235.1 Cyprinodon tularosa | reverse complement strand
CAGTGATAGCCATGCTAACTCTGTAGGGGCAGAGATAACCATGCTAACTCTGTAGTTGCAGTGATAGCCATGCTGTGTAGGGGCAGAGATAGCCATGCTAACTCTGTAGTGGCAGTGATAGCCATGCTAACTCTGTAGGGGCAGAGATAGCCATGCTAACTGTGTAGGGGCAGTGATAGCCATGCTAACTCTGTAGGGGCAGAGATAACCATGCTGACTGTGTAGTTGCAGTGATAGCCATGCTAACTGTGTAGTGGCAGCGATAGCCATGCTGTGTAGGGGCAGAGATAGCCATGCTAACTCTGTAGTGGCAGTGATAGCCATGCTAACTCTGTAGTTGCAGTGATAGCCATGCTAACTGTGTAGTGGCAGCGATAGCCATGCTGTGTAGGGGCAGAGATAGCCATGCTAGTCCAGGGACAGCAGTTCTACTGTAAGGCTCCTTGTTCAAGGTCAATGACCGGCGCACCTGACATGTAACAACCATACCATGCATATTGCTTTAGGTTAATAGACTATATTAATTAGGTATGTAGTATGCTTCCAAAAACCTCAATAAGTTGTTCCATTGACGCTGCACAGTTTCTACTTTAGTCAGTTAAATAACCTGCTGCTGTCATTTTGCACATCTCTGCTGTTGCTGCTATTTTCAAATATTACTGTATTACTGTGAAAATGTCCATAGATGTATATTGGTTATTTATTCTCCAGATGCACAGTTTGATACTTTACATGACAGGATTTTAACAGGATTTTATTGTTTATATTTTAACTCTTCACTAGCATGTTATTCTTATGCATTTTTCTAAGGTCCACATTTGTGTGACAATTTTTCTATCATCCTTTTGCTGCTGTAAACACAAGAATTTTCCCATTGTGGCACAATAAAGGGATTTTCTATTCTATTAAGTTTTTGAAGAGTTTCAGTCTGGCTTTAGAACTCATCATAGCACTGAAAAAGCTCTGGTGAAAGTTACTAATGATATTCTCATGGCCTCAGATTAGAGACTGACATTTTTTCGGGAATCCCACGGGTCACGGGATTCCCGTGGGATGGGAGTCAGTATTAGTAACGATCACGTGCTTGGGACGGTACAGGATTAAACACTAATGGGAGCAGACGGGAGCGGGATTAAACACTAATGGGAGCAGGCGGGAGCAAACCGATAATAACAAAACAAAAAAACTAGGATCGATGCCAAAAAATAAAATTAAATAAAAAGAAAAAAAATCCAGTACTGGCGCGGCGCCGCCATTTTGTAGTTTTTTTCCTTTAAGCCTACACTATAATGCGAGTCAAAAAAACTACACGACCCAAAAACCAACAGTGATTCCGCTCTGAGTTTTTCACCCGCGCTCAAAAACAACAAGAAAGGGGCTCTGTTCGAAATCCTGGGCTGCATCCTCCAAGGACGCGGTCTACCTAGACTGGATCCTTCCAAGTCCTTGAAAATAAGGAGACTGGAAGAGTTTTGGCTGTAAATTCGACCAGGTCTACCCTTCAGCTGGTTTTATCCTGTAAGGTCTGTTGCTTAGCAACCGTGAAAGTTGACAAACAAAGCAGGAAAAGAATGAAAACCGAAGTTTCCAAAACTGTTTGTTTATTTATTTATTTTTTATTGTAAAGTGAACAAAGACTGATGAGAATCCAGAGTGGAATAAAGGTTCCAACCACCGGGAGCAGGAACAGATAAAATCAAATGTAATGAAAGAAACCCTAGTCAGTTAAATAACCTGCTGCTGTCATTCTGCACATCTCTGATGTTGCTGCTATTTTCAAATATCCATTACTGTAAAAATGTCCATAGCTGCATGTTGGTTATTAATTCTTTACTATCAGGAAGTCCACAAACTGTAGTTAAAAGCCTTCAGCTGATCCAAAATGCTGCAGCCAGAGTTCTGATGAAAATTAAAAAGAGAGATCATATCTCTCCTATCCTGGCTTCTCTTCATTGGCTTCCTGTTAAATCCAGAATAGAATTTAAAATCCTCCTTCTCACATATAAAGCCTTAAATGGCCAAGCTCCATCTTATATCAGAGATCTGATTGTTCCTTATGTTCCTAACAGAGCACTTCGCTCTCAATCTGCAGGTTTACTAGTGGTTCCTAGAATTTCTAAAAGTAGAATGGGAGGCAGATCTTTTAGTTATCAGGCTCCTCTCCTGTGGAACCAACTACCAGTTTTAGTCCGTGAGGCAGACACCCTGTCTACTTTTAAGGCTAGGCTTAAAACTTTCCTTTTTGATAAAGCTTATAGTTAGAGTGGCTTAGGTTATCCTGAGCTATCTCTATAGTTATGCTGCTATAGGCTTAGACTTTTGGAGGACATAGGGACCCCTTTTTCATCATTCTGCTTCATTCTATCTCTGTTCTCCTATTCTGCAGAATCTGTTAGTTCAATCTCTAACCTTCTGCTCTCTCTGCTTTTCCTCAGAGTAGCTTTGCCTCGTCTGTTCCTGTTTGGCTGTGACGTCATCCTGGAAAGAAACATCAGCTGTGCTGCTTCTATCAACACCCTTGTTTATAGATGTTGGAGATCGGCTTGTTTTCCAGCGTGGTCCTGTTTCTCTGACCGTGACTGAGTGGAAGTGCTCTCTTCGTCCTCTGGAATGGGAGCTGGCTCGGAGCTCGTCTGCCTGGCTGTGTGTTTCCTGGACGGGGCCGCCTGTGGAGCTGGTTGACAGTTGCCTTTTGTATCTATGCATCTTTTTCTATGTCTGCTTCTGTCTCCTTGAACCCCAGTGGGCCTCAGCAGATGGCCGCTCACACTGATCCTGGTTCTGCTGGAGGTTTCTTCCTGTTCAAAGGGAGTTTTTCCTCTCCACTGTCGCTACAAGCATGCTTAGTGTGAGGGATTGTATTTGAGTCAATGAGTCAATGCAATCAACTGGTTTTCCTTAGATAGAAAACTTTGTATCAATTTGACTGGATGATCTGGTTGAACTGTAAAGTGCCTTGAGATGACATGTGTTGTGAATTTGGCGCTATATAAATAAACTGAATTGAATTGAATTCTCCAGTTTTATATTGTTAAAACCCTTTACAGTATTTTATTGTTTATATTTTAACTCTTCCCTATTATGTTATTCTTATACATTTTTCTAAGGTCCACATTTGTGTGACCATTTTCAATAATCTTTCTGCTGCTGTAAATTTCCCAATTGTGGGACAATAAAGGGATTTTCTATTCTATTCTATAAAAGGGGTAGAAAGATATAAGTAAAATAAATAAATCTTAGTTAAGCCTATTGTGCAAAACAGCAATAAAAAGATAAAAATCCTATCAGATTTAAAGTCTCCCCCCCCCTGCAGATATATTAGAATCTGTCCTTAAATTACAGCCAAACCCATTTACACAGTAACAGATAAAAACCTTTAGATAAATCAAACATTACCGCCACATATCTGACTCAATAACCATTAAAACAACTATTTTCATTCATTACAGACGGAACTATTCTCATCCGTGGATTATATTAAACTGAACTTCCAATTTTCACCACTGTTCGGCGCCAAGTAACCTTTCCTCTGATCACGGCTTGCTTAGTCTCGCAATGAATCCTGGGTAAATCAAGGATACACCTGTCCTTTAAATCGGGCTAAAAAAGGGACGCATTTTAAGGCTGCATAACGAGGGGTCTTGGAATCCGACCAGACCTCGGCGCCGTGCTATAACGTAATCCTAGGTTTTCGAACAGAGCATGGGAGTGGTGCGGGAGTCATTCTGAATGGGAGCGGGATGGGAGTGGGAGTAATTTCACCAGGAGTGGGACGGGACAGGATTTAGATTTCTACTCTGGCCCGGGATCAGGACGGCACACAATTTTTTTCTGTGGGAGTGGGACGGGACAGGAGTGAAAATCCACTCCCGTGTCAGTCTCTACCTCAGATAATGGACTTGTATCTGTGCTCGTCCTGTTGGATCTTAGTGCTGCATTTGATACAGTTGACCATAATATTCTTTTAGAAAGACTTGAATATTTTGTTGGAATTAAAGGAACAGCACTAGACTGGTTTAAATCTTATCTATCTGATTGAATTCAGTTTGTTCATGTTAATGATAGATCTTCAACACGCTCAAAGGTTACCTGTGGAGTACCACAGGGATCAGTGCTAGGACCAATTCTCTTTACTTTATACATGCTCCCAATCGGTAGAGTTATTAGACAGCATGGGATTAATTTCCACTGTTATGCTGATGATACCCAGCTATATCTGTCTATAATCCAGATGAAGCTAACCCATTACATAGATTACAGGCATGTCTTGAAGACATAAAAACCTGGATGACTCTTAACTTTCTCCTTCTGAATGCAGACAAAACAGAAGTTATAGTCTTTGGACCAGAGTCTCTGAAAAAGAAGCTGATTAGTCAGTCACTTCATTTGGATGGGATTAAACTGATTTCAGATAATAAAGTAAAAAATCTTGGTGTTATTTTTGATCAGGACCTGTCATTTAAATCCCACATCAAAGAGGTTTCTAGAATTTCCTTCTTTCATCTGCATACCGTAAAAGTTTAAAAAACAAATCCACTGGACTTGGTTTCCAAGATTTTAAGACGTTTCTCCACCTCTCTAGGAAGCTTTCTCAATTCAGATGTCTGGATCCGCAGTGAGTTTGAGTCTTTATATAGACAAGGCCTTGTAGTGCTTGGAAACATGCAAATGGAAACTGATGAGTAGGTCGTTTGGTTCCATTGTTAGCCTGTAATATCTGAAACTTGTCTATGATTCTGAAGGTTGGTCGTTAAAGGGGGGGGGGAATTGTCTCCTGTAATGTCTGAAACCTGTCTATGATTGTTAAGGGTTGGTCGTTAAGGAGGTATTGTTCACGGGCTGGAGCGGGTAGGTGCTTTGTTCCTCTGTAATGGGGTGGGGGGTTTGGTGATATCTGGAAGGGATCATCTCTATGACTGAATTGTACGTTTTTGGAAGCTGGAATCTGAGTCCACCACCTCTGTTTAAAGTTGTTTTTCTCTCTTAACATAGATGGCTTCCTCTCAAACCACCTATTTTCTTAATCCAAATTGTGAACATTCTGGTCCTCCAAAGAATGTACTTTGTCCACAAGGTGTAGATGTACGGCAGAGTCTTGTCCAGAGGAGGGTGCTCTTCTGTGTTGGGCCATGCGTCTGTGGAGAGGTTGTTTGGTTTCCAATGTAAAGAGCATTCCTCACTCCACTGAACTGCAGACACCACTCAGCTCATATTGGGTTTGTTCCTTAGGATGCACTAGTCTCTGTTTAAGGGTCTGTTTGGTTTGAAATGTACTGGGATTTTGTGTTTGGAGAAAATCCTTCTTTCATGTGCGAAATATTTCAAAAATGAGAAATCTCCTGTCCAGGGGTGATGCTGAGAAACTAGTCCATGCATTTGTTTCTTCAAGGCTGGACTATTGTAATTCTTTACTATCAGGAAGTCCACAAACTGTAGTTAAAAGCCTTCAGCTGATCCAAAATGCTGCAGCCAGAGTTCTAATGAAAATGAAAAAGAGAGATCATATCTCTCCTATCCTGGCTTCTCTTCATTGGCTTCCTGTTAAATCCAGAATAGAATTTAATAGACTGCTGGAGGACATAGGGACCCCTTTTTCATCATTCTGCTTCATTCTATGTCTATTCTCCCACTCTGCAGAATCTATTAGTTCAATCTCTAACGTTCTGCTCTCTCTGCTTTTCTCATAGTCTCCATCCTGGAGAGAAATATCAGCTGTGCTGCTGCCATCAACACCTTTGTTTCTAGATGTTGGAGATCGGCCTGTTTTCCAGTGTAGTCCTGTTTCTCTGACTGTGACTAACTGGATGTGCTCTCTTCATCCTCTGACATGGGAGCTGGCTCGAGCTCGTCTGCCTGGCTGTGTGTTTCCTGGACGGGGCCGCCTGTGGAGCTGGTTGACAGTTGCCTTTTGTATCTATGCTTCTTTTTCTATGTCTGCTTCTGTCTCCTTGAACCCCAGTCGGCCTCAGCAGATGGCCGCTCACACTGAGCCTGGTTCTGCTGGAAGTTTCTTCTTGTTCAAAGGGAGTTTTTCCTCTCCACTGTCGCTACAAGCATGCTTAGTGTGAGGGATTGGTGAAGAGTCAATGAGTCGATGCAATCAGCTGGTTTTCTTTAGATAGAAAACTTTGAATCAATCTGACTGGATGATCTGGTGAACTGGAAAGTGACCTGAGATGACATGATGTGAATTGGTGCCATAGAAATAAACTGAATAGAACTGAATTAATATGATTCAAATTAACTCTTAAAACCTGAAACCAGCTATAGAGTAAATTTGACACTAATTTGGAGTGGGACCAAATGTTATCTGAAACAGTTATGATCAACATTGTAGGTGTTAATAGCATTATTATTTTTTACAGTGATAGGGTAACTATGGCGTTCAATTCACATCTACCAACTACTGCTGTAGGTCTTTCTGTAGACAGATATTTTCTGACATGCTTCTATAAGATATGCAGCTGAACCTTTATCTAAACTTCTTCTCCTCCAACTTCCTCTCACCCTCCCTGCTTCTCCTGCAGTTACTTGCTTCCTGCTTCAGTATTCATGTCTGTTACGCAGCATATCCTGCAATTTTCCCATGATTAATATTCTGTCTAGAATAGTCAGCTAAATTACAGAGGAACAGAAATGTCGTTCTTCAACTCCCCCTATAATTGGTGGCCTATTTCGTAGCCTTTCAACCTAACTTTTCTGAATAAAAAAGGAAATAAAAAATGTCACAGAACTGAAAATCTTTTCTTTTTTCTGATGTTTGGATGAGAACCAATCAAGATTTAAATGTGCAAGGAAGTTCTGAAAAACCTGGGATAAAATGTTTGCTTTATTTAATTCAAGGTGTTTGCTATTCGGAGACTTTTTCCTATAAACAACATTAAACATCCAGAATCGGTTTTATACGTCAACCTCTACAGAGCATCCAGCTGACATTTACATACAAGCAGCTTTTCCTCCAAATAATAAATAAATTCCCACTAGAAAAGAAAATGCCATGAAAAAAAAAAAACACTTTTTCTTCTGATCTCCAGCTTGGAGCCCGAGCAGCATGAAATGTCAAAACCAGAATAGGCATCACCTGAGAAAAATCAATGGCTGTTCTCTCCAGAGTGGAGGTCTCTTCCTGTGTGGCGTCCAGTTTGCTACAGCTGCAGCATAATGGAGGAGCATCAGTTTGATTGGTAAATAAATGAGAGTGAAATAGTGCTGGGCCTGGCTGGGTGATTGATAGGCTGAAACGCTGCTGCTTTCTGTGTAAAGATTGATCTCAGCCGCCCAGCACAATGACAATAATTAAAGTCAAACAAAAGAGAGCACACGCTGCAGGGCGGGGAGTGCTGCAGTGTGAGATGCTGGTGAATTACATGGATCCTATAGTGCTGCGGATATTTATTGACCTCTGGGTGAAATATGCTGACATTTAGCTTGCTGTGTGTGTGGGGGGGGGGGCAGCATATGTGAGTGTGACCATGTAAGCGCTGCTAAGTAATGAACATGTTTCTGTGCTCTCACACAAACGGATGCTCTACTCGACCCCTCCACAGCTTTGTTTGACGGAGGTTGTTCTTCATGCAGCCACTTGGGGGCACTCTTACACCAGACACAGGAGGCTCAGCAAACAGCCCTCAGCTACTATGTGGACACCCACACTGCAAAAAATTCTAATTAAGTCATTTTCTCTTAAAATAAGTGCATTTTTTCTTGAATTGAACAGGTAAGGCAGACATTTTGCCATGAAAACAAGACAATTTACATTTAAACTAAGAAAAAAAATTGCTTTGTCTTATTTCAGTAGCATATTATATATTTATCTTATTTTACAGTAAAACATCTCATTCTATTGCTAAATCATCTTATTTACCTGCTCAGATTCAGGGTAAATGCTTAATTTGAGACATTTTTTACCTATTAGTAGATGTTTTTTTTTCACTTCAATTAGTTTCTTTGTCACTTTTTCATATCAATGCATTTTTTCTCTCCCAGAGTTTATATTTGATCGCTGCTGCACTTTATTTAAATGTTCATTTACTGCTTAAAAGCTGTAGTAAATGAAATTTGTATACACAGATTATATACAAAAAGACAATAAAAGTTCTCTAAGTCTAAGTTTTGTCTCACTAAACCTTGGAAATTGACTTTTTTTTTTCATTGGCTCCAGGTTTTATGTGAGCAGCTGCGTTAATGTCAGAAAGGCAGCTAAAGAGGCGATGGACACGACTACTAAAAAACAGAATTAAGATTTAAAATGTTGAAAGTGAAAAACAGAGTTGAGCTGCAAAATTGATCTAGAAATAAGTAAAAAATCCTTAAATTCGGTGTATTAACCCTAAATTTAAGTAGGTAAATAAGATGATTTGTCAACAGAATGAGATTTTTACTCTTAAAATAATATAATTAGATAATAACCACTTGAAATAAGACAATGCAATAGTTTTTTTTTATTTTAAATGCAAATTTTCTTGTTCCATTTGCTAAGTATCTCACCTCCTCAATTCATGAAAAAAAAGCACTTATTTTAAGAGATGAGTTTTTTCAAATGTGGAGCAGAGCGATGTTTCTTCCTTCGGTGGAGGACATGTAGGGCGTTTCACACTCGCACACCCCGCTCACTGATTGGAGAGCCGACATGACCCGAGTTTGTCAGCCATCACTCGATATTCAGCAGGAAGGAGGCATAGCACTCAATTCTGCTGTCTGCTGCACGCACACCTACACACATTCATGCATGGAGTGTTCTAACTTTAGTGGGTGATAGTTTCCTCCATGCAGAGGCACTGCTTGTTGCTGAACAGTTCAATTATTCTTTTACTGTTTGTCAAGTGTCTTCTAAGATGCAGATAGATAATAATACTGAATTAAAAGAGATTATATAGGTAAGAAGACAGCTTCTCAAGCTTTAAAAGCTTTGATGCACATTCATGATGTTTGCTAATCTTCTGCTTGTCAGTGTTGCATAAGCAGGGTTACGGAGTCAGCAAAGGTTCTATAGAACAGAGCTATGAGGAATAGATGTGTTCAGGTCAACAGTGCTTGAAGAAGATGTAGGAGATCTGACAGTCGTTTCATACAGCATATTCTGTACTTTCACAGTTTTACATTTATGTCACACCAACCAACAGCAGCGCAGACCTGCTGGCGGGGTGAAGTAGGCAAACACTCTGAGGGGGCGGAGAGGAGGACTTATTTACAAGTGAAAATCCAACAAAGCAGTCACTCATCTTCCTATGAGCTGATGTTTCAGCAAGTTCACTCAGAGGTCAAATGGTGCTCTGAGAAATAAAAACAATAGATAGATAGATAGATAGATAGATAGATAGATAGATAGATAGATAGATAGATAGATAGATAGATAGATAGATAGATAGATAGATAGATAGATGGATAAACTGATTTCTAAAGGCTTGTCATCAATTTGGATTTGTCCTGCAGTGAAAAGGCATTCCCTTGCAGGAGCATGCTCCATTTGAAAATAAAATCCAGGTGAGACTAATAAATTAACAAAGCAGGACCCAGCAGGTGAGACAGAGAGTGGCAAAATCATCAGCTGCGGTGGGCTCACTGGATTCTCTGCAGGAGTAGAGGCTCAGGTCAGTGACTTCTGAAACTCAAACGTGAATAACAAAGAGCTTTGAAAAACATCAACCTGACAAAGTTCAGACCCAGCCCAGAAGAATGAGTGAGAGAAGAGGATCAGCGACCAGCAGCAGCCAGCACACGCACAGGAACTGAAGGATCTAGGAGGGTTAATCCAAAGCCATGGTCAGAAGACAGGTCCAGGGTCAACAACAGGTGAAATCCAGGTAACGGTCCCGGAAACACAGCACAGACAAAAACAGAGCAGAACAGGGACCGCCAGGGGCAGAAACAGGTCAGGAACAGACAGAGCTAAACAAGTGGTCTCACTAGAAGCTTGAATAATCTGGCACCAAAGGCTGGGATCCTGAGGCTTAAATACCAGCAGGAACAGGTGGATCTGATGAGAGATAATGAGTGCAGGAAAGAGGTTCCGCAGCATCCGCTGCAGATCCACCAGGTTGTGCAACAGCTTCTTCCCCACTGCCATCAGACTGTTGAACCTTTGATCCACAATCCGAACTCTGCACCTATTGCACATTATCGGGCATCAAATGCTGCTGAACTTTTAACTTTTAGCCCTTTAATTGTTCATCTCATTGTATTTTTCAATAACGCATTTTTTGCACAAATGCCATTTTGCACTGAACCACTGCAACTTGCACACTGTCTCTTATCCTCTGCACTGTTCACACTTTGACCACTGCTGCACTTTTTGTATTTTTCTATAACTCGTGCCATTTGAAATATCAATGCAACGTTCATAAGCTGTATGTAACGCAATTTCGTTCTGTATGCACCCTGTGCATACAAAATGACAAATAAAGAAGTCTAAGTCTAAGTCTAAGTCTAAGAAAAGCAGATGGCAGCAACAAGAAGTAAAACCCAGGCTTAAGGCCAATTCATGCACCTGATGCATAGTCTCTGCAACCTTCAAATCTGTCTCTGTGTGTGACCAGAGGTTCAGCAACCTCAAAAAAATCCTCACCACACGTTGGACGGTCGCAAACCTGCACACACCTCAAGCGGAAGTGCGCAGACAGAAAGCAGCTGTGATTGGTCCTTGGTATGCCTTTCTGGCTGTCTGTGTGGTCGTTCTTCTCGATTCGGGCCGCGCTATTTTTAGAAACCAAAGAACAACTACAATGGACAATTATGATAAAAGGTTAATCTAGGACGTTCGGAAGTAAAACCACTTCTATGACGCCTCAGACAAATTATATAAATAAATATATCCTCTTTGATGTCTAGCAACTCTAGATCCGTCTTCGTGACTGTGATATTTTGCACATGTGCCATTGTTGTTTTGGAAGATAAACCCCCCTCCCAACGCCGTCGAAATTCTCGTGAGCCTCCACCAAAGTTCTCACGAGTTCTCAAATAGGCTCCTCCGTGCTGTGGTGGGAAACTGCTGCGCGTCCCTAGAAATAGCAAAACTGGTTCACGAACAGACGCAGCCGATATTTGATGTCTGTGGTTGCAGAAGCATAATTCGCCCTTATCTATCCTTGGATATCACAGGATTCATTGCGAGACCAAGAAAGCTGGCTGCTCCGTGATCACAGGAACAGTGGTGAAAATTGGAAGTTCAGTTTAATATAATCCACGGATGTGAATAGTTCCGTCTGAGATGAATGAAAATAGTTGTTTTAATGGTTATTGAGTCAGATATGTGGCAGTAATGTCTGATTTATCTAAAGGTTTTTATCTGTTACTGGGTAAATGGGTTTGGCTGTAATTTAAGGACAGATTCTAATATATCTGCAGGGTGGGGACTATAAATCTGATAGGATTTTGAATTTTTATTGCTATTTTGCACAATTTGCTTATAAGTGTGTTTTGTTGTTGAATATAAGAGATTTAGTAGATATATTTTTGTTATATATTTTGTGTAGATTTACTTACAGTATATCTTTCTCCAACTTTTATAGAATAGAATAGAGTAGTAAATCCCTTTATTGTCCCACAATGGGGAAATTCTGGTGTTTATAGCAGCGAAAAAGATTGTTGAAAATGGTCACACAAAAGTGGACCTTAGAAAAATGTATAAGAATGACATGATAGTGAAGAGTTAAAATATAAACAATAAAATACTGTAATAAAAAAAATACTGTGTTTTAACGATATAAAACTGGGGAATAAATAACCAATAAGCAGCTGTGGACATTTTTACAGTAATGGATATTTGAAAATAGCAGCAACATCAGAGATGTGCAGAATGACAGCAGCAGGTTATTTAACTGACTAAGGTTTCTATCATTACATTTGATTTGATCTGTTCCTGCTCCTGGTGGTTGGAACATTTATTACACTCTGGATTCTCATGAGTCTTTGTTCACTTTACACTTTAAAAAAAGAACAAAACATTTGAAAAGAAACAGTTTTGAGGAGTTCAGTATTGATTCTTTTTCCTGCTTTGTGTGTCAACTATCATGGTTGCTAGGCGACAGAGCGTACAGCGATAAAAGCCACCGAGGGCTGGCCCTGTTTGAATCCACAGCCAAAACTGGTCTCCTTATTTTCACAGACTTGGAAGGATCCAGTCCAGATAGACAGCGACCTTGGAGGACGCAGCCCATGAATTCTAAGGCGCCCTACGACAGAGACGTGCCGTGACCTAAAAGGACGTCTATGCTTGGATTCCCTTCAGTGTGGCTGGATGTTAACATTCAGCAAAGCAAAGAGGTTAAAAATACTTCATTGATAGTTATGGTTTACAGTTTGTGATGCTAACAAAGGTGACAAACAGTTTATCAAGCAGTTCATCCATCATATTCAGTCAGGATAGTATAGATCTAGATATTTTTTTATACTCTCTGGTTATCTCAAAAGAAACAACAGAGCAGATTTATTAGATTCTGACAGTCTGCATCACATTCCCCTGGTTGTTTTAGAATCTTTAAGTGGATATCTTTGTGAGCATAAATATCATTAGTTTACATGCACTGAAATGACAGCTTGATGCCTTGCGTTCGATCTTTCATGTCCCTTTGCAGGACTCCACAAAGCTTTTTTGCTCTTCTAGAAAAAGATGGCACTCCACTCCGTCCTCCAGTTTGCTTGCACTTTTCCATGTGAGCAACACTGTCTGAGTGTGGATGAGTACAAGTGTTGTCAGAGCAAACTAAAATCCAAGTTGACATGCTCCCATTGATTTGTGTGGAGAAGGCTGCAGAGGGATAAGAGCTGCAATGCTCACGGCATAAACAAATAAAAAGGCCCTGTCAGCTAGCGGTATGCACTGAGGATTGAAACGTGAACACCGGTGCTTTTAACCAACCGGCACCTGCACTAAAATCAATACCTGCACTGTGATGGGCCAATCCACACACACACACACACATTCTTAAATATATATTTAATGTGGGCAGTTCAGGCCACTTCTCCAGCTGTCAACAGCAATCCAGGGTGTCAGTGATGAATACAGGAGGTGCTGGCAGTGTGACGCTCTGCACAGGGACCTGGACTAAGGTTCACACACGATCCAGATATCCTCCCAATGACAAGTTTGCTTTCTTTTTTTTAATGCAAACACACAGTTTGATTTTCTTTGTTTAGTTGCAAGAATAAAAACTTTTTGAAACCCAATTATTCCCTCTCAATCAACTATCATAGATCTTTTTCTGTCATTTGCTGTGTATTTACATTTAGAAATATGTTTTTTGTTGGCTAAGCTGAACCACTGTGACACATTATTCATTCAGCTCCCAAAGGCTCCCATGAGACTATCATGTATTGTGTCTCTAATTAGGGTAGAAGGTTTTGGCTGCAACAAAAAAATCCCCAGTTTAGCTAACTTTATTTTCTTGTTAAATTAAATTAAATTTATTTCTATAGCAACAATCCACAACACAGGTCATCTCAGGTCTATTTGCAGAGACAATTCAACCAGATCATCCAGTCAGATTGGTTTTATATACATATATATATATATATATATATATATATATATATATATATATATATATATATATATATAAGGGGTGGAACGGTTCACAAAATCCACGGTTCGGTTCGGTTCACGGTTTCGTGGTTACGGTTTTCGGTTCGGTATATGTTTAGTTACACCGAAAAATAAAAAAATTTATAAAAATTATAAAAATTAATGAAAAAATAAAAATGTATGAAATAAATGAAAAAAAATCCCCAAAAAATAATGAATTGTAATTATTTTTAATGATCCCCAGAAACCCTGGATCATTTCCGTATGTTTTGCTGCTTTGAATTGAATCATCTGGCGCATGCTCTCTACCATCTCCAAGGGAGGGAGAGGGGAGCGGACGGGAGCCACAGTGGAGGCTGTAGGCTTTGCTTTGAGCAGCCGGTCTGGAGCGCAGCGGAGCGCTGACGGAGTATGAGGGATTTCGGGGTTAGCATGACATGTTGGTCGTGTTGCTGTTAGCATAAACAAATCTACGAAACATGCGCATGCGCACTGCATCGGAACTCAAAGAATGACACACACAGAGACATGCACACAGGATGGAGGAGGAGACAGGAGCAGAGCGCCTTATCTTCAGAGATTTTGAAACTTGTTGAATCCTCTGATAAAAACTACGTGTTCAAATTTCGGTTCTTGGCCATAGAGAGCTCATGTGGCCACGACTAGTCATTTGTTTTACATAGCCAAACACTCATTAAAACAGTCAATTTTTTGAAATAAAAATGAGAAAAATATATCAGCTTTAACTTTATTGGCGCCTTTAATTTCCAGATAGTTGAATCTGATGAGTGCCACTAAGATATTTTCATTAGAGAGCAGTAGCCAAACTTAGATATTGTATTTTCATGGCCTAATTTACCAGACAGGATGTTTACATAAATCTGTTTTAAGGCTTATTTGCAGAGATAAGATTTTTTAGGTATGGAGGAACAGCTCTACCGTATATAAAAATAAATACATAAATAAATACATGCTCAATAAATAAATAAACATTCAATTAATTACCCCCCAAAATACAATGAATAAATATGTAGGTAGAAATTAAATTATACAGTGAGACATAAATGTATATATATCTCTTAATTAGCTTCTTTATTTTTTCACCTTTGTTGTAAACAGTTTCATTTGTTCCTTGAATCGACTGTTTAATTGAGGTCTGAAGAAGTTTTCTCTAAGGGAGACCCTAAAGAAATAAGATGCCTTTTGTAGGGTTTTGTTTTCCCTAGAGATGTCCATTGAATGCAAACTCATAGCCATGTCTCCATGTGTAGAACACTACACAGTACCTTTAGTTTGGTTCTAATAACAGCAGATTGTTTACTAGTTTGTCTACTAGTAATTACTTTAGTTTTTTTATTATGCTGATCATAAAGCAATATTTACACTGTGTTATGTCATTGGCTGATCTTTAATAAATGTTTTAACCAGTGTTTCAGTCTCATTTTGAATTGATATTAGGTTGGTACAACGTTAAGTAGCTTCTGATGTAGTTAAGCTACTTTAACACATTAGTGTAACTTAGCTTGCTATAATTCTTTAGGTGGTAGCTTTGGTGTAGTGAAGCTTAATTTATTGTTGAGTAACTGATAGCTTAGCTCACTACACTGGAGCGCCAGTGTAGCGCCACCTTCTGCTCTGGAGTGTAAACGCTTCGCCTATGAGAAAAAGGAGCAGCGCATGAACCGAACGCAACACACGCGAATCGAACCGAGACAGTAGAACCGAACGGTTCGGACGGTTTTCATAAACCGTTCCATCCCTAACATATATATATATATATATATATATATATATATGTTTTTTTTTTCAGATATGAAAAATACAGATTCGTTCTATTTTTTGAAAGTTTCTGGGTGTCAACATTAGTTTTCAGTCAAGGAAGGACAAAACATCCTCAGCAGCCTTTTCATCAGCAGCCTGAGCATGTACAGACCAAGTGCTGCATGCCTCTCAGCCTCCCATCCTGTTCACTCATTTTAATGCTATTAGAGAGCTCTCTGAGGATACCTTGGTCGGTACTTCCAAACACATAGCATCCAAAATGTGTCTGATTACTGAGAGCTGATTAAAGCAGCACTCTGAAGCCAGTGGCATTTTTACAAGCCTCTCTGCAACTGTCCTCGACACACCAACAGGCTGTCACAATTCTTTCTAATCAGTCTCTTAAGCACAGCTTAATCCTCCTTATAAAGGCAGGGCTTTTATTTGCCAAAGGTACGCACCACCATCAAGCTGCAGCTTAATAAAGCTGTTCTTTCCTTCTGTTTTCCACCAACCTAGTGTTGACATTTGAGGATTAGATTCATTCTCCCTGTTATAACATGAAATTTAGAAGTGAAGGAGCAGATATAGAGTTTATTAGTTCATGGAGAGTTTCAATTAATAATCACAGCTGTTTACTTTGGCAAGTTTAGTCATATAAGATCCTAGTGTTAAAAAGAACAATGATGGCTGCTCTTAATTTAGCTATCACTAATGAAAAAGAAGACATTATTTGAAAACGTGCTTCATTTTCACTGTAACCATTCAAGTCTGTTCAGTTTAAACATCATCTGAAGAAACTTTACAGAGAAGATCCAATAAGATCCTCCAGTCCGATGGATTAAAGGTCTTGTACCTAAGGAAACCCTTCTGAATGCATCCAGTCTTTGACATTGTAGTATCTACTCCTGGATGAGTTGTGTTGTTAAATCTACAGCAATCTGTCACACCGAGCATGAATGCAACAACAGCGGGTTGAGGAACTCCCTTTTAAAGAAGTTCTAAAGAACTTTTAGGTCTATTTCTGCTTCCACCAGTGGACAGAAGCTGTATTGTTTGCCTGAATGAAGGCAGTGTTTCCCATGAGGAGCAGCGCATAGTGTGGTCATCTCTGGCCACCTGCAGTTCGACTGAACTACATTTACGTTTCTCCTCGGCTCTATCTTTCTTATACCTCATCCAAATATTTGGTTATAGACTTAGACTGCTGGAAGACATAGGGATGCTTTTCCTAATTCTATCTCTATTCTCCCACTCTGCAGAATCTGTTAGTTCTATCTCTAACGTTCTGCTCTCTCTGCTTTTTCTCATAGTAGCTTCATCTGGTCTGTTCCTGTTTGGCTGTGACTCCATCCTGGAGAGAAATATCAGCTGTGCTGCTGCCATCAACACCTTTGTTTCTAGATGTTGGAGATCGGCCTGTTTTCCAGTGTAGTCCTGTTTCTCTGACTGTGACTAACTGGATGTGCTCTCTTCATCCTCTGACATGGGAGCTGGCTCGGAGCTCGTCTGCCTGGCTGTGTGTTTCCTGGACGGGGCCGCCTGTGGAGCTGGTTGACAGTTGCCTTTTGTATCTATGCTTCTTTTTCTATGTCTGCTTCTGTCTCCTTGAACCCCAGTCGGCCTCAGCAGATGGCCGCTCACACTGAGCCTGGTTCTGCTGGAGGTTTCTTCCTGTTCAAAGGGAGTTTTTCCTCTCCACTGTCGCTACAAGCATGCTTAGTGTGAGGGATTGCTGAAGAGTCAATGAGTCGATGCAATTAGCTGTATTCCTTAAAAAAACTTTGAACAGATCTGACTGGATGATCTGGTAAACTGCAAAGTGACTTTAAGATGATATGTGCTGTGAATTGGAACTATAGAAATAAACTGAATAGAATTTCCTGATGAATAATAATGAGGTAATGAATCTAACTGTGGTGAAAAGTGACGATGTTGAAAGTAAAAAATGTTTAGCTTTGGTTTTGAATCATTTTTCTATCCCCTGACTAATGTGCTGCCTAGTGGTTGACAAGCCTGGAATATTAAAATAGATAAATATATGGTTATATTTGATATTTCAAAGTAAACACGTATATATCCCAGCAGGAAGGAGCAGCATGACTGAATATCAACCCTGCACAGTTTGCACCAATGAACAGTCTCTCAGAGACACTTAGCTCCATGAAGAAAGGGGGGAAGTGACGTGTACCATAAAGCTGGTTACTGCCACCCTCCGAAAGATGCTGTGTTGTTGAAAGAGATACAGATAAACAAGACAATAAAAATCTAATTATTTAATATGAGAATCTTAACACATCTGCCATGTTGGTTTTTTGGTATAAGAATGAGAGAAAACTTTTCTTTTTTTTTCTAGATGGAATAAATTTCAGTTGGAGTTTGGATGAATTCCCCTGATTTGTCATGAACTCCAACTTCAGGTCAAAAGTGAAATAAACCATTAAAGGGAAACACCGTTTTTTTTTTTTTACATTGGGCCCTTGATTTTACGTCATTCCATCATGTTCTACTCACCCATATGAGTTTTGTATCATTTTGAGAAGTTCTGAAGATATTCCGTTAGGTTATATCCAAGTAACGTCTTCCTATGGGCAACGTCTTGAAGGCACAAACTAAACTGTTCATAATTTATCATTTATGGTACGCCAGCATTCAGAACATGCAGGCCAATCACTGTCCCACAGAAATCCACCGTTAGATTATTTACACTTATATATTTTTCTAAATACATTTCCCTCTTCTTAAAATTTGTGACAGATTTTCTTTCATATTTAGTCAGATTTTTTTTTTGTTTTAGAACAAATTTAAAAAAGATAAACAACAGCAAAGGATTTTAACCAGAACTAAAGATGTTATGAAGCAAACATTAAGAGAGAAAATAAGAGCCAAAGATAAGAAAACAGGAGTTAATAAAATGCTTTTCCCAGGAGAGATGTGCGACCGCATGATGAAACCTCTGTGCAGGTTTACTGTCAGGCAAGACAGAGAGTGTTTCTGAGAGTGAGGAAGCTGAACACTTAATTTTCCATGCATGGCCCTCTTCCTATTAGAGCCATCTATTAAAGCTCCCAGCACATCCATTTACTCCCATGTCAGAGCTGGCTGCCTCACACAAACTGATAGGCACATTTGTATACATAAATAATTACTAGGAACTGCTGGCTTCCTCTCCTCAGTACATCCTGGCTCTGTGGCAAACAGCCAAATGTTAAACATGTCACACTAAAGTCAATATTAAGCATAAATGTGTGTGGTATAGAAGGTATTGGCTGATTTAGTTCTCTTTACTATTTCATTGAAATGAAAGCAGCATTGTCTCCTGACTTTTTGAATATATTTACCCCTGCTGCTTCCTTTGGTTGGGGAAAAAGCTTTTCTGAAAAATGACAGCTTCCTGCCAGCATATCAACTGTTGTTTTGGGGGTTTCATGCTTCTTTTTTGCTCAATTTGTCATCAAATAAAGCCCTTCTGTGTATAATTAGCATAACTACACCGCATGACCAGAGGTACATCATTGTGCATGCACATCAAAGTTAAACAAAGCAAAACAATGAAGGCGAGTGAGTCTGGAAGTCCCAGCAGAGTGGTGAAAATAATGAAGAAAAACCCAGAGAACAAAACACAAAAAAATGAGTGATTCCAAGAGGGAAAAGATCAGAAAGCACTCAGAAAATCATATGAATGACGGTGTTTACTGAAGCTGAAGCTGGAGGCTTCCAGATGTGCTGCTGGGACTAACTATGTTAGTTAGTCACAGTGACTGACAGATTAGTAGGATAGTCACCATTAAAACAAGTTCTCAATTAAAGGTTTCCAAAGTCTGCAAAAGGAGTTGATTAGTCTTCTTCTAGATCTGATCTCAGATAATAAAGTAATCAATCTTGGTCACGTTTTTGATTAGGTCTATTGCAAAGTTAGAAATCTCCTGTCCAGGAATGATGCTGAGAAACTAGTCCATGCATTTGTTACTTCAAGGCTGGACTATTGTAATTCTTTACTATCAGGAAGTCCACAAACTGTAGTTAAAAGCCTTCAGCTGATCCAAAATGCTGCAGCCAGAGTTCTGATGGAAATTAAAAAGAGAGAGCATATCTCTCCTATCCTGGCTTCTCTTCATTGGCTTCCTGTTAAATGCTGCTATAGGCTTAGACCGCTGGAGGACATAGGGACCCCTTTTTAACATGCTGCTTCATTCTATCTCTATTCTACCATTCTGCAGTTAGTTCAACCTCTAACGTTGTGCTCTCTCTGCTTTTTCTTGGGACTAACTGGATGTTCTTTCTTTCATCCTTTGACAAGAAAACTGTCTTAGTGCTCGTCTGATTAACAGTCTTTCTCAGAGAGCCACCTGAGGAGCTAGTTTACTCTCAGCTTTTGCATCGCTGCCCATTTTTATATGTCATCATCTCCTTGAATCCCAGTCAACCTCCATCGACCCAAACTGAAAGTCCATTAGACCTGCTTTATGGAGGAACAGGAAGTTTCTTCTTGTTAATGTTCTACGGACAATAGATCTCCATTAAGTAGCCGTGTCATTTATTGGCATCTACATTTCTGATAGTTCTGTGGTACTTCCCGCAGATAGTGATATGTCGGTGTATGTCTGCTCGTTGCACCCAGTGCTGAGATTCTATTTTGGCTCAAGCAGGTATCAGGAAGGACGCTTGCTTGGTAAATATAAACATATTATCAGGATCACCCTTTAAAAAGCCCTCAGGTCTCTGGTGTTGCTGAATATTTAGTTCTATTTGTCCTGGTTAACCTCAGAGACTTTGGATTTTTCTGTGCATATGTGTGCATAATATCTCAAATCTATTTTATGTTTACATGATCAGAATTTCTACTTGGCTATTGTATAATCATCCAGTAATGTAGATCAACTATTGTATCAGTGTGAATCTGTAAAAAAAAAGAGAAAATAGATTTTAATCTAATAGTCCTGTTTTTGAACTATGGGAAGCTGGAGTACCCGGAGAGAATCCACGCATGCTCAGGGAGAACATGCAAACTCCATGCAGAAAGACCCCAGAACCTTTTTGCTGCGAGGCAGCAGTGCTACCCGCTGCTCCACTGAGTAATTCAATAATACTCAATTATTTGAAAAGAAAATAGTATTCATGAGCTCCAGGCTTCTGTGTTTGTTAAAATAGCCATGTAAGGCTGCTTAGAAATAACTCCTGAATAAACCTTGGCCCACGTAAAATGTACCTGATAGAAACCTACAGTTTTATAATTTCCTTGAACTGAAAGTGTAAAATCTATCTATTCTACATCTATTTATCTCATTTATAGACATAGGAGGCCTTCATTTTAGTTGCAGAGATTCTAGTAGACATGGCAACTCACCTTCATCACAAAAGAGAGAAGCCGGCCCCTGAGGGTTGACTGTGAGCCGGCAGTCTGCAGCTCATCCTCAGAAGCCGGAAAGAGACGCATGTCTCTGCAGGGACAGAGGGACCAGGAGATCCCTGTTCCCCAGCTGGCTTTAACAAAGAAACAGCAAGAAAAGCTTGATCCCCAGCTTTTCTCTCTGCAAAGATATGATGTGATGTACCTGAGAAGTCTGCTGAAAACAAACAACTCTTTATCGAGCCGTCATCTTATATAGATGGGCTCTGTTTCTGCAGGGGGATATTACCTGAGCGCAGGCAGCGTGTGTGTGTGTTTACGCCATAACTCCTTGCTCTATGTGGGTGTGTGTGAGAGGGTGCGTATGCTGAAGGTAAACCAGAGGTCGGCTGAGACTGATGATGCTCTACTCTCCACAGTTTCACTTCCATTAAGCTCTGATTATTGGCTCAAAATTTGTGCAGCGCTAATCTGGGCATGTTCTTATTCATATCATCAGTTGTCCCTCTATCTTTTTCCAGCAAAGGGCTTCGATGGTTTTATTCCAAAAACGTAATTGAGGTAAAGGCAGACAGGGACACTCCTTCAGGAACAGGATAGTTTAGCAGCTGCTCTGTAGGTTAGAGCCTTTTTATCTAATATTGAGCATCTATTTGCTGTCAGCTGTTTTCTAAATGGAGGTAATATATTAAAGTTTAAATATTGATTGATTTTTACCAAAAGGAGTTTATTCAGAAAAAAAGGTATAAAAATGAAAAGTTGAAGGGACTTTTGAGGAGAGCTGTTTATCGGTTCATTTGACCCGGTAGATACAGTGAGCTGTTTCCACTGCCACTAAAAGATGATTGTTCCCAGGTTTAAACAGGTTTTAGCCAGTGGGAAAGGTATAGTAGTTTTAGAAGTTTAGTGCCTAAATAATAATCTAAACTAATAATAATAAAAATCAATTCAACTTCAGGCTGCAAACATACCACTGGTAATGTAGGCTTCTCGATCAATGAAGCTTCTTTTCATGAGAACATTCAGATATCGATGTTTACCACAGAAAAATGGAGGCAGATTACACCTTGCACCTCTTCTCTTCCAAATAAAAAAAAAAGAACAGAAGGAATTTCTTCTGAGGAATATCCCAGCAGTTCATTTTTGCTCCTGAGAAATAATATCTGGGAAGAGTAAAGACAAGTTTGTCTATAATGCTCTCTTTACCGCCCTTTAAATTGAATGTTACTCTCATAAATGGCTGAAAGGTAACAAATCGATCAGCATATAGTTTAACGTCCAGTTGGACATAGTGTTGTCCATGTTATACTGCTACCACCCGGCTTCACTGTAGGAAGGGTGGTTCCCTCCTAATATGACGTCCACACTAAAGACTTCAGTCTTTGGCTATATGTGCACGTGCATGCTAACCCCTAAATCCCTCCATCTCTATATCGAACAGGGACTATAGAGGCAGCCATTCAAAATGGTCCTTCCCAGTCGAACGCCAGCTGAATGGCTGCCTACTCCCTGCAACTCCCAGCAAAGTCCCCACCAACTTTCAGACACTGGAGTCACCCACTCTTGCATAGTTTTTTACTCTGACTCCACTTTTTCACTGAATTGAAGGGTTCCACAAATCATAACAAAAAATTTATATTTTAGTAAAAAAATTTATGTTAAAAAAGAAATTGTAGAGGACCAGCCAAGGACCAGCAAGGACCAGCAAGGACCAGCCAGGGACCAGCCAGGGACCAGCCAAGGACAGGCCAGGGACCAGCCAGGGACCAGCCAAGGACAGGCCAGGGACCAGCCAGGGACCAGCCAAGGACAGGTCAGGGACCAGCCAGGGACCAGCCAAGGACCAGCCAGGGACAGGCCAGGGACCAGCCAGGGACCAGCCAAGGACAGGCCAGGGACCAGCCAGGGACCAACCAGCGACCAGCCAGGGACCAGCCAAGGACAGGCCAGGGACCAGCCAAGGACAGGCCAGGGACCAGCCAGGGACCAGCCAAGGACAGGCCAGGGACCAGCCAGGGACCAACCAGCGACCAGCCAGGGACCAGCCAAGGACAGGCCAGGGACCAGCCAAGGACAGGCCAGGGACCAGCCAGGGACCAGCCAAGGACAGGCCAGGGACCAGCCAGGGACCAGCCAGGGACCAGCCAAGGACAGGCCAGGGACCAGCCAGGGACCAGCCAAGGACAGGCCAGGGACCAGCCAGGGACCAGCCAAGGACCAGCCAAGGACCAGCCAGGGACCAGCCAAGGACAGGCCAGGGACAAGGCAAGGACCAGCCATTGACAAGGCAAGGACCAGCCAGGGACAAGCCAAGGACCAGCCAGGGACCAGCTAGGGACCACCCAAGGACCAGCCAGGGACCAGCCAGGGACCGGCCAGGGACAAGGCAAGGACCAGCCACTGACAAGGCAAGGACCAGCCAGGGACAAGCCAAGGACCAGCCAGGGACCAGCTAGGGACCAGCCAAGGACCAGCCAGGGACCAGCCAGGGGCCAGCCAAGGACAGGCCAGGGACAAGGCAAGGACAAACCAAGGACCAGCCATTGAAAAGGCAAGGACCATCCAGGGACCAGCCAAGTACCAGCAAAGGACCATCCAAGGACCAGCCAAGGACAAGCCAGGGACCAGTCAAGGACCAACCAGGGACCAGCCAAGTACCACCTAAGGACCATCCAAGGACCAGCCAGGGACCAGCCAAGGGCCATCCAAGGACCAGCCAGGGACCAGCCAAGGACCAGCCAGGGACCAGCCACGGATCAGCCAAGTACCAGCAAAGGACCATCCAAGGACCAGCCAGGGACCAGTCAAGGACCAGCCACGGACCAGCCAGGGACCAGCCAAGGACCAGCCACGGACCAGCAAAGGACCATCCAAGGACCAGCCAGGGACCAGTCAAGGACCAGCCACGGACCAGCCAGGGACCAACCAAGGACCAGCCAAGGACCAGCAAAGGACCAGCCAAGGACCAGCCAGGGACCAGCCAGGGACCAGCCAAGGACCATCCAAGGACCAGCCAAGGACCAGCCAGGGACCAGCCAAGGACCAGCAAAGGACCATCCAAGGACCAGCCAAGGACCAGCCAAGGACCAGCCAAGGACCAGCAAAGGACCATCCAAGGACCAGCCAAGGACCAGCCAAGGACCAGCCAAGGACCATCCAAGGACCAGCCAAGGACCAGCCAAGGACCAGAGGCGGTTTCATAGGTTGTAATCTGATTTGAAAACACATCATTTGTGCTTAATAATTGTAAACATTTCCAAAATATAAAGGATGACTAAAAATTAGGGTGTGACACTTGTTTCAAAGTACTCTTTAGCAAACTTGATGAAGTGAGGATGTATGACACTGGAAAACATTGAAACCTCAGTTAAAAAAAATCTGACTAAATATGAAAGAAAATCTGTCACAAATTTAAAAAATGTATTGTCTTATTTCAACTGCATACTATCTAAGTATATTATATTAAGAGTAGAAATACTCATTCAATTGGCAAATCATCTTATTTACCTACTGAAATTAAGGGTAAATACATTTAATTTGAGAAATGTTGACTTATTTCTAGATCATTTTGCAGTGCTTTGGATCGGCTCTTGAGTGATCAGGAAAAACCTGTACCTGGAAAAACCACCCGTCTGCGATGATTGTTTCCAATAAAAACGGTTGAATCATAAAGATTTGTTGCCTCCTAAGCCTCTCTGCTTCAGGCAGCGGCTGATCATTACAGTGCTGAGCTTCCAAATAAGTTCAATCACATTGAATTGATGACCACATTAAAGGCCAACTTACTGGAGCATCATCATTAGTTATTCCTAAGGTATGGGGGGGAAACATAGAAGTTGTTCACTGGAGCCAAAGTCATTATGGGGTGGGGGGGGATTGACTTTTGATTTACTCTAACAGCCTTTAGGCTCCAGCTGCAGCCGTACTGAATACTTATAGAGTCAAAATGAATCATTCTGGAAGCTGAACTGGTAAGGAGGTTTTACTGCAGCTGACCTGGGTGCTCATTAATTAATGACCTATTAATTTCATATTGCTACCAATCTGTTTGCCTAAAAAAGAAAATCACTGTTTCAATTGGCTGCCTATGTTTCCATGTCTGCACATGAATCCAACGGCCAATCCCAGTTGGATTATGGAAGAAAAACAGCCTCTTTGTAATCTCCCTTTTTTTGTACACTGAATTTTAAACAATTAATTTTTTTTATATCGTATTTGAAACACTGAATTTCATACACATTGAATTCCTAACGCTGAATTTATGTCAGGTAAAAATTTTGCCACTTTAAATGTGTTGACCTTTCGGTGAACTCAAGCCAAAGCAATCGACACACGATGCAGCCGAGCAGCTTCTAGCCAATGAAATAAGCTCATTTGGTCATGTGACACAACAGGCGTGCATAGCTTTGTTACCGACTGAATGAAGCTGAATGAGGAGTTTTTTTTTTGTTAAATAGATATAATTACAAAACGTCAGGTAGCTACTAATAGACGGCCATTAGAGTTTTCCATCTAATTGGACTGGGTGAAATAACTGAACAGCTAGTGTGGCACCCTGTCTGCCAAGACTCTTGGTTTGTTCCGTTAGAAGCAGCCGGCGGCAAACTTCGGCTCTCTTCGAATTCATGTAATGCATCCTCCAAAGGCCAGATTTGAAGGCCAATGACATCATAGCGCGGCGCCAAGGTCTGCTACGATCAGAGATGGGAAGTAACGAAGTACAAATACTTCGTTACTGTACTCAAGTAGATTTTTCTGATATGTTTACTTTACTTTACTACTTATTTTTATGGCGACTTTTTACTTCTACTCCTTACATTTTTACACAAATATCTGTACTTTCTACTCCTTACATTTTAAAAAATTGGCTCGTTACTTTAGCTTTGAATCATTTCAATGGAGTTACCGTTATTATTTTTCACGTCACTGTGAAAACGGAGCCGTTTTCCCCCTGTTCCCAAAGTGTAGCCGCTGTCTATCACGCACAGCGTCACATCCTTCACTACATTTCCCAGCATGCACCACAAACCGGCCATCATGGCGGCAGTTCCAAACAATTCACCAGGTAATTTACACTAGTTCCAAAATTACAACGTCACCTTTCATTCAACACTTTACTTACTCACCAGCGTAGCAAACTCTGAAGGTACCCACTGCGACAGCTTTAATATACATTCCGTAGTCGGTAATAAAACTTCCCAGTCAAATTACACATTCTCTTCCCTTAGTCCGTCAGCATACTGGTCCGTGTGGAAACACGTACCGCATCGATGCCAGTCTCTTATCCATTGTCCCAGGGCATTGAAAAAGACTATTAGGGGGCAGGGGTGTTAAGTGGGATTTCAATGAATATAATAATTGTTTGCATGGTAATAAGTAGGTGAAATGGTAATGTTAGCATGGTTAAATTATTTCATTAATATGTATGTTTTTGTATGAATGATGCTATTGTCTGTATTTATTTTTCTACAATGTTTTTTTTTTTAAATGAACTTTATTTAAACAAGGTGGGTACAAAAAAGTTGGGCAATAAGAACATTAGAATTCTAATTCTATAGAAGGCATAGTAGAGGCAGATTTCAGAATGAAAATACAAAGTAACTTTGATGAGGAAAATAAAAAATGCGTGAGTAATGCTAATAATACAATAAAATAACATAAAGACAAGGGGATTCATATGTTAGGATTAATGTACATCAGTGGGCAGTTCCATTAGTATTTCAGTCAAGTATTTGTAAGATTCGATACATTCAAGAGATGTCAAATATAAATTAAATTCAGATAAAAAAATACTAAAGATAGGGGAGGATCTCAAGACTCTCTGTTTATGAATAAAGAATTTTGCTAAACAAAAAATTAGGTTACAACAGAGTTCTATTGTTTTGTCTTTCAATAGTATTCCAAAAACTACCATAGAAATAGAATTAGGGAGTGCAATTTTTGATTTGATCCATCTTTCTAAACAATTCCAAAATGTTTTAGTCTGACTGCATTCATAGAAGACATGGTCTATAGTTTCTACATCACTTTCACAGAATGAGCATTTATTGTCATCAATATTAAAACGAATTCTTAGTAGTTCTTTTGATGGGTAGATGGCAGTTTATTTAGCTTTTGGTTGTATAGGAAGTTAAAAAAAAAGTTCTTGGTATTTCAATAGATTTTTGTTCAAATTTGCAAAGAATGTTATTTTTATTTATTTTCCCAGGGAACAAAGTTTCATTTAGATAGTTTCTAATTGTGTGGTTATTGAATTTTTGATCAGTGATTGATATTCCATTAATAGAAAAATCGGGTAGTTTGGGGATAATTGGATGATATATTATTATATTTTGAATCTGATTAATAAATTGTTCTGGCAAGACGTTAAGTAATCTTGTAAATTCATCTTTTGGAGGAAGGAACTGATATTTTGTACAGAATTGTTCGTAATTTAATATGTAACCATTAGTGTCCATTAAGTGTATAATAGACCAAATATTCTTCTCCATTCAATTTTTGTAGAATAATGACTTATTGCGATGTAGAATAAATCTATTATTCCATATGATAGAGGAGTGTGGCGAGTAGTTATGAACATATATCATTTTCCATTTTTTCTACAATGTTAACTGTGCTTTATTGGGGATTTCCCTTCCTGTTTAGTGGGGCTGTCCCAATTGGCTGATTATTGGTGGGTCTATTTAAGGGGCACACTCCCAATGGCTTAGGGGTCTGCTTGGATAGACTGGTTGGAGAAACTGCTCTTGAAGGTCTGCTTAGAGAGACTATATTTAAAGTCAGCTTGCTGCGAGGCTGTCAGTGTTTTGTATTGCCTGCAATGGCCGGTTTTGTTTTCTTTATTTGAAAGTATTTTGTTTGTTTTGTTTTTTTTTGTCTTCACCGTTGCACCAGTAAACAGCTACACGCTTTTGAACTGGAATTTTGTTGTCCGCTGGTTCTTACCACCTTTTTGCAAGTCATCTGCTTACTCCTCCTCTGACGTGAGACGGGAGCTGGTGAGCCGTTTTCTCGAAATACCAAATTCAATCTAATTGGATGGGAAGCTACGTTGCATTTGACGCACCACTACAAGATGACTCGACAGATTCGGCGGTATTAATTCGCGGCAAATCATTGCAGCTTGGTGGCGGTGGCGTTAGCATAGTAGTATCGACGACGAGATGATTGAAAATGAACACAACGGAGATCTAGTCCTATTGGCAGACATCCATTTAAAATGTAGGCAACGGCATGAAAAAAGTGGTTTCTACTTTTACTTTTATACTTTAAGTATATTTACAAGCCTGTACTTTGTTACTTTTACTTGAGTAAAGAAGTTTAATCAGTACTTCCACTTTTACCAGAGTATTTTTTAACACAAGTATCTGTACTTTTACTTAAGTACGGAAAGTGAGTACTTTTGCCATCTCTGGCTACGATTCCAAGACTCCTCGTTATGCGGCCGACAAATGCGTCCTTCATTTTGCATGATTTGAAGGTCAGGTCTGATGTATCCTCCGTAGCCTTGAGTATGTTCCAGGATTCATTGCGAGACTGAGCAACCCGACTGCTCTGTGATCAGAGGAAAAAGGGAAATGGCACCGAACAGTGGTGAATATTGGAAGTTCAGTTTAATATAATCCAGTCTGTGAATAGTTCCGTCTGAAATGAATGAAAATAGTTGTTTTAATGTTTACTGAGTCAGATATGTGGCGGTAATGTTTGATTTATCTAAAGGTTTTTATCTGTTACTGTGTAAATGGGTTTGGCTGGAATTTAAGGACAGATTCTAATATATCTACAGGGTGAGGACTATAAATCTGACAGTAAATTTTACAATTTACAATAAATTTTTTTATTGCTATTTTGCACAATTTGCTTAACTAAGTATTTTTTGTTGTTGAATATAAGAGATTTTGCAAATATATTTTTATACATATATTGTTTAGATTTACTTATTTCTTTCTACCCCTTTTCTAGAATAGAATAGATTAGAATAGAAAATTTAGTTACTGTCCCACAATTTTTCTCAGCAGAAAGATTATTAAAAATGGTCACACAAATGTGGACCTTAGAAAAAGTTATAAAAATAACATAATAGGGAAGAGTTAAAATATAAATAATATATAATAAAATACTGTAAAGTGTTTTAAGGATATCAAACTGTTCACCTGGAGAATTAATAACCAATATGCAGCTATGGACATTTTTACAGTAATGGATATTTGAAAATAGCAGCAGCATCAGAGATGTGCAGAATGACAGCAGCAGGTTATTTAACTGACTAAGGTTTATCCTTCATTATATTTGCTTTTATCTGTTCCTGCTCCCGGTGGTTGGAACATTTATTCCACTCTGGATTCTCGTGAGTGTAGTCTTTGTTCACTTTACAAAAAAAAGAAAAGAAAAAGAAACAGTTTTGAAAAGTTTGGTATTCATTCTTTCCCTGCTTTGTGCTTTGCGCAATATCTCCAAGGTAAGGAAAATCATCTCACACGATGATTTGCAGAGAATCATTCATGCTTTTGTTTCTTCAAGACTGGATTACTGTAACAGCCTGTTTACCTGTCTGAGCAAGAAGGAGCTGGGTCGCCTACAACTTGTCCAGAACTCTGCTGCAAGACTCCTGACCCGTACAAATAGGACAGCCCATGTTAATCCTCTCCTGAAGTCCCTACATTGGCTTCCTGTTACCTCCAGGATAAATTTTAAAATCCTGGTCCTTACCTTCAGGGCCCTTCATGAACAGGCGCCTGGCTACATGACAGGTCTGATCCAGCCTTACACTTCGGTCAATAGCCTAAGGTCTTCACGTCAAAACCTGCTTATGGTTCCTTGGACCCGTTTTAAAACCCGAGGAGACCGGTCCTTTAAAGCGGTGGCACCCCGTCTCTGGAATGAACTCCCCCTGTCCCTGCGCTCTCTGGACTCAGTGGATATCTTTAAAAAGCAGCTAAAAACCCACCTGTTTTCACTAGCCTTCCAAAGCACATAGCCTGTTGTTTTATTCACTTATTTATTTTAGCTTTTACTGCATTTTATCTGTTTTTCCTTGTGTTGTTTATATGTTATCATGTGAAGCACTTTGTGACTTTGTCTGTGAAAAGTGCTATACAAATAAAGTTTACTTACTTACTTACTTGTGTGTCAACTATCACGGTTGCTAAGCGACAGAGCATGAAAGCCACATTAGGCCAAAACTCTTTCGGTCTCCTTTTTTCCAAGGACTTCAAAGGATCCAGTCCAGGTCGACCGCGTGCCTGGATTCAAACAGAGCCATCTTTTTTTCTCTGACCAAATGAGCTCATTTCATTGGCTAGAAGCCGGTCGACTGCATCGAGTTCTGATTGCTTTGGCTTAAATTCACCAAAAGGTCAACTCATTTGCAGTCGGATTATTTGCAGCTGAATTTTTTGCAAAGGGAATTTTTTTGCAGCTGAACTTTCACCGGATAAAAATTCGGTTTAAGGAATTCAATGTGTAAAAAATTTTGGTGTTTAAGATACGGTGCTAAAAAATTCAGTGGTGTCCAAAAAAAGGCAGATTTCAGTGAGAATGTTTTACTTCCATATTGGATAAACTCATTGGTTCCTGTCTGGAGACTGTTCAGGCATAAAGACGGTAGAAAAAATAAAAAATCTGCTGGAGGACATCTTCTACCGAATCCAGATAAAGACTGCCGCATTGTTGATGCCTCCATAGATCCTTTCTTCCTTCCAGCTGCTGTTTGATTTTAGAACCTTTCCTGCTGGTAAAACATTGAACAGATTCTTGATCAGATCCAAAACTTCTACTTTTACCACTGATGTAAGAGAATATTCCTGTAATAATTCTAGACTTTTTCCGTTCTGTTTGTTTCTTTCTGGGTTTTCGGTTACACTTTGATTTATGTCCTTCTATGTTTTCTGGGTCATTGATTTGTTTTCCAGTGTATTTCATTCTTTTTTCCAGCATATTTATTGTGATTCCACTGTCACAAGTACAGCACAATGAAATTCCCTCTCTGCATTTAAACCCACCCCCTTGGGGAGCAGTGGGCTGCCATTTTCAGCGCCGGGGAGCAGTGTGGGGTTAAAGGTCTTGCTCAGGGACCCAGAGTAGAGGCTGTGGGAGTTGGTTTCACAACCCTCAGAATTACAAGCTTTATGCTGTAACCACTAGGCCACCACCATTCTAGTTGTTTTCTAGTTATATTTAGGCAGTGTTGTATTTTTTGAGTTACTCTCTGCTGCCCCCTTGTGTCAGTCTCCTTTCACCCGGCTCCCTTCTAGTTCCTTCTAACCAAACCTGCTCCCAATCAGCCGATTACTCCATTCTTTGTTCTGTTGGCATATATACTCCTCCTCTGCAGTCACTGTTTGCTGGATTACCTTCATTCCTTCAGTTTATTCCTCCCCAGTGTCTCCTAGTTTTTAATTCCTGTGTTTCTTCTCTATCGGTTCTGGATTATGGTTTCTGTATTATTACTTCTTCTTTTTTAAATTTAGCAAGTAATCATCTCTGCCCCTCTGTCTCAGCATCTCTGTCCTCAACAGATTTCCACTAATCTGCACTGCAAACAATTGAAACCCTATTAAGTGAATTTTTCCTGAGTTAAGTGAGAGAGTAAAAGACACTTTTCAAAGGAAACAAGACAATTTACATTTAAAATAAGAAAAACATTAGCATTTTCTTTTTCACCTGCATATTATTTATTATGATATTATAAGATTAAAAATACCAAATCATTCCATTGGCAAAACATTTTATCTACCTACTCAAATTAAAAGTAAGTACACTTAATTTAAGACATTTTTCTTATTTCTAGTTTGTATTTAACGTGTGACTGTCATGATGGGTTCACTGAAAGCGACCCAAGAATGCAGAACACCACTGACGGACACAAGGATGAAAGTTTAACAGTTTTATTTAGCACAAACACACTGAATATTCTGGTTCAGGTTCGGGGCCTGGATTCTTGTTCACCGGAGTCTGCGTGAGAGACAGTTCAGTTAGCGTTGCCAACAGAGGTTTGATTTCCAGAAGTCTACTGATTGTACCTTGAGGGTTCTTGAGGTTAGCTTTGGGAGAGTCACTGTTGGTTCTGGAAAAGAGTTCATCAGCAGAGTCCGTAGCTGCTTCAGCGTCTCACGTCTACTTAGAACAGACCTTGGCTTTGGGTTACCCAGCTCAAGTCCAGAGCTGCTTGGAGGTTCTCTGTGAATCTTCAGGTTTGGCTCAGAGGGTCGGCTCGGCAGGTTAGCTCTTCCAGAGCTTTCACAGAGGAGGCACAGGTTTCCTGGAAAACAGACACAGGGGTTAGAATCCAAGCAGGATTCAAAAGTCATAGATTTACTCTGAGGATCTAGGCTTAAGCGCTGACCAACTGGAACAACACTGCGGCGTTGAGGCAAGGTCTGAAGACAGCTTAAGTAGTGGATCCTCTGATGATCTAGATGAGCTGCAGCTGTGCAGGAGGCTCCCTCAGAGGATCCACGGCGGACTCTGCTGGAGAAAGGTGGAATTTCTCCAGCTCCCAACAGTACCCCCCCTCAACGACCGCCCCTTGGCGGTCCGGAAGAGGTTGATGGGCAGGAGCGCTCGTACTCCTCGATAAGGGCTGGATCGAGGATGTACGAGCCTGGAACCCACTGGCAATCCTCCGGTCCGTAGCCCTCCCAGTCGACGAGGTACTGCCATCCGCGACCTCGTCGACGGGAGTCCACGATGCGGCGAACCGTGAAGGCCGGATGTCCATCGACCTCCAGGGCGGGTGGTGGGGAGTCGGACGGAGGGCACAGATGGCTCGAGGAGACAGGCTTGATTTGGGACACGTGGAAGGTGGGGTGGATTCGGAGGGACTGAGGTAATTGGAGACGGACGGCTGAGGGGTTGATGACTCGAGTGATCCTGTAGAGTCCGATGAATCTAGGGGAGAGTTTTCGAGACATCCCCTTGAGTGGACAGCCATACCTCCTGGCCTTCGGTGTACTCGGGGGCGGGACGTCTCCGGGCGTCGGCGAAGCGCTTAGTCGCTTCTGAAGACTGGTTGAGAGTGGCGATGGTTTCCCTCCAGATCCTTTGGCAACGGCGGATATGATGGTTGACGGACTGCACCGAAATCTCTCTCTCGTCTGCGGGAAAAAGAGGTGGTTGATAGCCGAGACTGACCTGAAATGGGGGTTGTCCAGTGGATGCAGATCTGAGGGAGTTATGGGCGTATTCTATCCATGGCAGAAATTGGCTCCAATCCACGGGGTTGTTGGACGTGAGGCAGCGAAGGGTGGATTCCAATTGCTGATTCATGCGTTCAGTCTGACCATTCGATTGGGGGTGGTAACCAGAGGTGAGAGAGGGTTTGCAGCCGAGAGCAGAACAGAAGCCTTCCAGACCTGGGAGATGAACTGCGGGCCTCTGTCCGAGAGGATCTCTTGGGGAATGCCGTGTAACCGAAAAACATGCTTGATGAGAAGCTGGGCAGTCTGGAAGGCCGTGGGAAGTTTTCTGAGGGGAATAAGATGGCAGGACTTCGAGAAGCGGTCAACAATAGTGAATATGGTGGACATACCTCGAGAGACAGGGAGACCGGTGACGAAATCAATGGCGATATGGGACCAGGGACGCGAGGGAACAGGAAGTGGTTGAAGCAGGCCAGAAGGAGGTTGGTGTGAGGCTTTGTTACGGGCACATGTGGGACAAGCCAACACATACTCCTTTACGTCCCTGTGGAGAGTGGGCCACCAGAAACGTCTGGAGATGAGAGCAACTGTTCTACTGACTCCAGGATGAGCAGAGAATTTGGCGGCATGCATCCACTGGATAAGACGGGACCTGACAGAAGATGGAACATATGTACGATTAGATGGACCGTTACCTGGATCGGGTTCAGTGGCCAGGGCTGAGTTGATGAGGTCAGTTATCTCCCAATTGACCATTCCCACTGTACATGAAGCCGGAAGGACAGGTTCAGGTGTCTCGGGGTGATCGACGGAGTAGAGACGAGAGAGAGAATCGGGCTTCACGTTCTTGGATCCGGATCTGTAGGAGATGATTAGATTGAACCGAGAAAAGAAGATTGACCACCTGGATTGGCGAGGATTAGCTTGTTTTGTTGACTGGATGTAAGCCAGGTTCTTGTGGTCTGTCCAAACAAGAACCGGGTGCTCAGCTCCCTCCAACCAATGCCTCCATTCCTCCAGTGCCAGTTTAATGGCCAGGAGTTCTCGGTCACCCACATCATAATTCTGCTCAGCGGAAGAAAGTCTACGGGAGAAGAAAGCACAGGGATGTATCTTCTGATCAGAGTCTAGTCTCTGGGAAAGGACTGCTCCAACACCGGAATCTGAAGCATTCACCTCTAGGATGAATTGCTTAGTTGGATCAGGTTGCATGAGGACTGGTGCTCTGGAAAACAATGACTTTAATCTTCCAAATGCTGCTTGAGCCTCTGGAGTCCACTGAAAGCTGCGTTTGACAGAGGTCAGAGAAGTTAAAGAAAGGGCGGTCTGGCTGTAGTTTTTGATAAACCGACGATAGAAGTTAGCAAAACCCAAAAACCTTTGTAGTTGTTTGCGGTTCTCTGGAACTGGCCAGTCTAAAACTGCCTTGATCTTGTCCTCAGATGGTTTAACCTGGCCGCCCTTGAGCACAAACCCAAAAAAGGTGACTGATGGTTGATGAAATTCGCATTTCTCGGCTTTCACGAACAGTTTATTCTCCAGCAGTCTCTGTAAAACAAGACGGACATGTCTTTTATGTTCTTCGAGGTCCTTGGAGTAAATGAGAATGTCATCAATGTACACAAAGACAAATACGTTGAGAAAGTCTCTTAGAACATCGTTAACGAGGGCCTGGAAGCAGGCTGGAGCGTTGGTTAGACCAAAGGGCATAACCAGGTATTCGAATTGGCCCAAGGGTGTTTTGAAGGCAGTTTTCCACTCGTCGCCTTCACGGATCCTAAGGAGATGATAAGCGTTTCTTAAATCCAGTTTAGAAAATACAGTAGCCCCCTGTACGGGCTCGAAAGCAGAGGCGAGAAGAGGCAGTGGGTATTTATTTTTAATAGTGATCTGGTTCAAACCTCGATAGTCAATACAAGGTCTCAGGGAACCATCCTTTTTTCCCACGAAGAAGAACCCGGCGCCCAATGGGGAAGATGAAGGGCGAATTATTCCAGCAGCTAGTGATTCGTTGATGTACTTTTCCATTGTTTCTCTCTCGGGCTTAGAAATGTTATACAATCTACTGCTAGGTAAAGGAGCACCAGGTAGAAGTTCAATGGCACAGTCGTATGGTCTGTGTGGAGGTAGGGACGTAGCACTGACCTTACTGAAGACAGGGGCAAGATCATGGTACTCAGAGAGAACTGAAGAAAGGTCAGGAGAGTCCATCTCCCCCCCACCTCTAGGAGACCCCACCAAGGGGGCAGCAGAACGAAGGCATTTTTCGTGGCATGAGCTGGACCATGATTCCAGGTGACGTTTAGCCCAGTTAATGTGAGGATTATGCTTCTCCAACCATTCGAAACCGAGCACCAGCGGGGAACATGCAGAGGGAAAAACAAAAAATGTTATCGTCTCTCGGTGGTTACCTGACAGAAGTAGCTCGAGGGGCTGAGTTTGATGGGTAACTTGATGGAGTCTTCTTCCGTCAATAGCGGATACTCTAAGAGGCTGAGTCAGAGGAATAGTTTCAATTTGGAGTTGCTGGACGAGGTTAGAATCGATTAGGTTGCATTCACAGCCTGAGTCGATGAATGCAGAGAAAGAGAGGCTCTGGTTAGCACAGAAAAGTGTAGCAGGCAGCAACAATCAAGAGATTTCTTAGTGTTTATTTGGCCCGCCAGACTCCTCAGATCCTCTGGCGGGCCCAGGCTTTTGATTTAGCCGGGCAGGAAGCAATGAAGTGTCCACTCTCACCACAATAGATACATAGTTTGCTTAGAAGACGCCTTTGTCTCTCCTCTGGAGTGAGCCTGGTGTGTCCCACCTGCATGGGTTCGACATCCCTTTCGCCCGAATGAGAGGCCTGAACAGGGGCTTAGACCTCTGAATGGGCAACTGCTCTGTAGAGGGAGAACAAACAGTCACGTTATGAGAGGCAGAAGAAGGTGTTCCCTGCTTCTTAAAACTGTTTCTGGCTCGAATTCTATTATCTAATCTGATGGAGAGGCGAATTAACTCTTCGAGGGTAGCTGGTTCGTCGAGGGTTGCGAGTTCATCTTTAATGTGCTCGTTTAATGCCATGAAAAAGGCTCCTTTCAAGGCGCTTTGGTTCCATCCGGAAGCTGCCGCTTTAACCCGGAAGTTAATAGAAAACTCAGCCACCGAAGAGTTTCCCTGTTTGAGATTGAAAAGAGCCCTAGAATCAATAGTTTGGTCAGTTTCTTGGTTGAATACCTGAGTAAATTCAGAAATGAAATCAGAGTAGCAGCAATTTAAGCTATCGTCAGCGGCAAATCTTGCCTGAGCCCATTCCATTTCCGTTTCCATTAAGGCTCTTCCTGTTAACTGAGAGAGAATGAAAGTTATCTTCTTGTGATCCGTGGAAAAACAGCCAGGGGAGTTCTGAAAAATCAACCGACATTGAAATAAAAATCCCTTGCAATCTTTCATGTTACCAGAAAATCTTTCTGGGAGACTAGGACGGAACTCTGATGACGTCACTGCTGGTGACCTCGGAGGAGGGACTGGACCCGGAAATGGGTGTTGTACCGACGCAGCATTAGCGCTGTTCACGTAGTTAGCATAGCCTTGAATGGCTTGATTCTGTCTTTCAATGTGGGTGTTTAACTCACGTAGAGCCAGGCCGTGTCCATGAATTTGGGCAGCCTGTTCCTCTAGACGACGGATGTAGTGATCTGCTGGGCCTTGAGTTTGGCCGCAGTGTTCTGTCATGATGGGTTCACTGAAAGCGACCCAAGAATGCAGAACACCACTGACGGACACAAGGATGAAAGTTTAACAGTTTTGTTTAGCACAAACACACTGAATATATGGGTTCTGGTTCGGGGCCTGGATTCTGGTTCACCGGAGTCTGCGTGAGGGACAGTTCAATTAGCGTTGCCAACAGAGGTTTGATTTCCAGAAGTCTACTGATTGTACCTTGAGGGTTCTTGAGGTTAGCTTTGGGAGAGTCACTGTTGGTTCTGGAGAAGAGTTCATCAGCAGAGTCCATAGCTGCTTCAGCGTCTCACGTCTACTTAGAACAGACCTTGGCTTTGGGTTACCCAGCTCAAGTCCAGAGCTGCTTGGAGGTTCTCTGTGAATCTTCAGGTTTGGCTCAGAGGGTCGGCTCGGCAGGTTAGCTCTTCCAGAGCTTTCACAGAGGAGGCACAGGTTTCCTGGAAAACAGACACAGGGGTTAGAATCCAAGCTGGATTCAAAAGTCATAGATTTACTCTGAGGATCTAGGCTTAAGCGCTGACCAACTGGAACAACACTGCGGCGTTGAGGCAAGGTCTGAAGACAGCTTAAGTAGTGGATCCTCTGATGATCTAGATGAGCTGCAGCTGTGCAGAAGGCTCCCTCAGAGGATCCACGGCGGACTCTGCTGGAGAAAGGTGGAATTTCTCCAGCTCCCAACAGTGACAGTGTGCTCTTATTTTTACCACCTTAGGAAGAGTTATGAAACACAACAAAATAATGATAAACAAGTTGCAATCATGTTCCTGTTCAGACCTTTTAATTATGGGATTTAATTGACTGATTTTATTATTCTTAGGAAATAGGAGAGGCACGTTCCTGTATTTTATACTTGATTTTTGTTGTTTAGATATTAATAAATATGTAAAAATGGATGAAAGCATCACTGTCCCCGTTTCTTATGTTAATTTTTATGATATGTATTGATTTTTATCTGCGAGCTGAAAATGTCCCCAGACTGGATTTCAGACATCTGGTCACCTTATTTTATGAAAACAGACGGACCCGAAAATAGACGGATCCATGTGCAGACAGGCAGAGAGAAGGATTTATTAAGTTTTAAAGAAAAAAAGCTTACATCCAGATATCGGGTGCTGTAAACTAGACATGGTAGCAATCAGAGATAGAAGGCGTGGAGCAGGAAGATGAGAGAAACAAGGGCTGTTATTGAGCTGCATAATTAGATGGCGAAGGAAGATATAAACCTGATCAGACCGATTACACATAACAGAAAATAACAAAACTATAAATTAAATATCTCTGAACCACTAGAATGATCTAACAAATGAAAACTGAGATAAAACTAATTAACATAAAGTAGATAAAAAGAAAAGATCAAAATTAGAGTAATGATTAAATCTTGATTAATATGGGGAGTGTTGGGCTAGTGGTTAGAGCAGTGCGCTGGTGCTCTGAGAAGGTTCCAGGTAGGCGGTTTGATTCCCACAGGCTGCCACTCTGGGTCCCTGAGCAAGACCCTTAACCCCACACTGCTCCCGGGGCGCCGCACAATGGCAGCCCCCTGCTCCCCAAGGGGAGGGGTTAAAAGCAGAGATAAGTTTGAGATCAATAAAGTTCAATTATTATCTTTATTATTATTTATATCACAGTATTATTAACTAATACTGCAATATAACAGCAATAGTAACAGGCTGAGGCAGAGTTCTGCATCTCTAACATCTAAGGAACCATGATGCCCTGAGTCCAGCTAAATATTACATGACCTTTAAATAAAACACAACATATTATTTCTGTCTCCTGTAAGGCATCTGAGGCTGTTTTAAGTATAAAATATTTCCTGAAGAGGAATCTTGTATTTTCCTTTTTAAGATTTTATTTGATCTTAAAAAAAAATTATGAAAAAATACCGAACAAAAAGAACAAAATGTCATTTTTATGTCATTGTGTTCTGAAAATGAAATTCAAATTTTCTTTAAGAAACATTTTAAAGCTTCTAACACTGGTATTTTATTATACTATATTCAAAACCATCAGTTGGCTCATTATTTTGGCCACTATTAAAAGCAAAGGTAGAGAGGACAGGGAGCCCATTATGGCTCCAGAGCCACTGGTTGGGAATCCTGGGCTAAGGCAAGATAAAAACACAAAGGTCCAAAATTTAAAAAGTAACCAAACAAAAGTTAAAAATCACGACAAAAATGAGAAAACACATCAAGAAAATTTTAGCAAATTCTCAAATCTTCTGTTAACATGACATTCAAAGTCCCCCTGTGGTCGGTTTCATGAAGCAGGTTTAACAAACTCAGATTCAAATCCACAACTCTAAATTGATCCAGCCTAAAGTCAGGAATTCTGAGTTTTCAGTTTCACAACGGGCTGCTATAACTTAATTTGATCAATTTTAAATGGGTCCACCTCAGAGTAAAGAGTGAAGCAAGTATGAAAAGCCATGATCAATGGGGCACCGAGTCGACGAGTCCACCATGACAAAGGCAACAGGGAGTACCTTTAGAATTAGAGATTTTAATGGAGAAAAAAAAAAAAGGAGAATATATTTAAAACAAAGAACAAAGTAGAGGAAGATGGCAAAGGAGAAATTTGTTGCCGAGTTAATGCATATTTTATTGGGGGTTTAAGGCAGGCCTTTTTTCATTTACAAAAGCACCCCC